>NW_004525516.1:11492-12972 GCF_000260255.1 Octodon degus
ATTATACAGTAAGAGAAGGGAAAGTCCCGGAGAATTACTCCACAGTATCCAACAGCCTTTACAAAACATAGAAATAACAAGGTATATTCTGGATTGTGCTTTCATGGACATTTATTTGTCTGCTACATAGGATGTGTGCTTCTCCTTGTAATGCTAACTTCCAGGCTCCTATTAGTATTTTTGGAAAGCAGAGAAGCACATACTCTCTTACTTGCCAAAACTGGCTCTAAAAAGCAGCGTGCTTTACAATTTGAAGGTTAAACTCCTTTCAAACAGACTTGTTAGGGCTGCTCCTCTCACTCTTATTAACTAGTGGAACTGTCTGACCTTTCTAAGTGCAAGTCAATATTCACACTGTCAGAAGAGTATCAGTGGGAGGAATCTTTTCAGTCCCAAGGGACACAGTTTGCCTCAGGCAGATCATGACCAGAGTAGGGAGTTGGTGAACAGTGACATAAAATACTTTTAGGTGAATTCAAACAATGTCTTTGACACAGCTTGAATTTTTATCTAATTTTAGTTATAACAGTGCCTACTGGTCTCTCTAAACTACAAAGGTGTCATTTTGAAATAATAAAGAAGTAGAATGTGAAATGAAGCTTGTTAAATTGGCTTGTCCCTTTTCATCCACCCAGGTGAATTTTACCCCTAAAATGTACATCTCCGAAGACCTTTCAGGAGTGAACATTTTTATTTTTAATTGGTATCAGTAATTCACTTCCCCTCCATGCAAGATTTAATCATGGGTTAAAATTTTAATAAACTCTAAAGAGAAGATATGGAATTTTTTGTCTTTTATTTTCCTAAATTGTCCTAAGAGTCCAACTTCAAACTAATTTGTTTAAGGCAGTTATTTTCTGATGTGGCATTCTTAGAAGAAAATAAGAAAGGAAGCCCTGTAATGCTTGCTTTCAATTTTGATTGTTTTTATATTGAGAAACATTTCATTATAATTGCATTTGTGATTAATGATGCTATCATGGGACTTATTTTAATTAAAAATACTGTCTATGAGCAGGTTTATTTTCTGAAGCCTGAATGAATTAGTTGGTTGCTATTCTTATCAATACATAGAATATATTTTAATAACAAGGGAAATCTTAGCTATCACTTATGTATGCTTTTGGTATTAATATTAGCCCAATATATCTAAACCTGTTTTGATGATACAAAATAAAATTAAACAAATGAATTAATATGTAGACATTCATTGAAATTAGGGTTCTTTCTATGGTAAAGTAAGTAGAATATAAAAAAGAGATCATCTAGTCTTTACTTTTAATTAGGTAAATATCTTTTATCTATGCATATATTGTTTTCAAAGAGAAATGAGAAAACAAAAATGGAATTCAAGGTATAGAAGCAGATTTGGTGGATTGTTAAAGAAAATACGCATTAAAATTATGTCAGTTTTCTTCTCTGAACGATTGAATATGAATACTCCTAGTTTAAAATGTATATCTTTTGTTCATTGACATAT
>NW_004525516.1:14082-15599 GCF_000260255.1 Octodon degus
TTGGAGGCTACAAACAGGTGGATCACTACCAGTCTGATCTAGCAGTAAGACCCTGAACATCCCGTAGATCCTTCCCTAAAATACAGAAAAAAGAAAGAGAAATACTGTGAGTGAGAACTATGATTAATAAGGTGGTAGAGAAGATGCTTACTATATGCCAGGACCTGAATTAAATCTCAGCACATGCAAAGAAATAAAATTAGAGCACAAAATTTCTTATATCTTTCAATGGAATATAATATTTGCCTCAGCCAATTCTGGGTGGTACAGCAAAATATATGGGCTTGTGGAGTGACCCAGGCCTATAATCCCAGATTCTTGAAGAATGGAGACAGCTGGATCACAAGTTCAAGGATGCAAAATCTATCAATAAATACAGGTAACAATACATAAATCCATGTATGCATACAAACAATTATTTAAAAAAATTCCTCCCAAATGAAGGGCATTCCATAGTACTGTCGTCATTGCACAAACACATAGAACAAATCAACTTTTGGATATATGTGGAATTATAGATACTGAACGTAATCATTTTATGACCACCATAGCAATGACAGACTCAACTAAATGTCCCTGGACATTGGATAAAATATCTTTGAAAACAAGATATCACTAAAGACCTAATGAATAATTTTATGAGTACCTTATCAATTATAAAGAAATAAAATATCTTGAACATAATTTTAATGAAGAACATTTTAAGATCAGTGAGTAAATATTACCTGCAATGTTAAAGAATGGCACCATCTGCTCTGAAATATGATGAAATATGATGCAATATTTCCATCTAAATTGTTTAACGTGTATCTAATCATGAAGACATGGTAAACAAATCTGTATTAAGTGATGCTCTGTAAAATAACCTATAATGTAGCCCTTGAAAATGTCAATAATCTATAACATTTGGAAAAGTGAAAGAATGTAAGCAATTTATAGCCATTGGAAACTAAAGAATATATGACAATTAAATGGGAAGTGCAAATCAATTTGAATTCTAGGTTTGACAAATTTTTACAAAAGAAATTATAGAATAATTAATATGAGCAGCATTTAAGATAGACTATATCTTACGCATGTTATTATATCAATGTTAAATTTCCTTTGTGTGACATTATTGTCATTATGTAAGAGAATGTGCCTGTTCTTAGATGATTAATATTTCATGCTGAATTAATTAGAAAGAAGTGTCACAATATTTGCGACTAAAGAACAAAAAGAGAGGTGTATGGGAATGCAGTAAAATATTATATATTTACATATATATGTACAGTGTCTAGGTATATTTTGTATAAGTGCAGTGATTCAAAATTTATGAAATTAAAATATTCATTACAGTAAAATACCGGTTGCCATGGTTTCCCCCCTAGATGCTCCCTTTCATTTCAAAAACGCATATTGCTTCCTACTCATCGCTTTCTGAAGGAGTGCTGGAAATGTTCTATTTGGGTGTCTTTAGCCTTGCTGTCCCTGCTCCCTCAAGGTTAGCAGCTTGAGGTCACATGGTGCGAGAGCCT
>NW_004525517.1:0-5448 GCF_000260255.1 Octodon degus
TTCAGCGTCTTCTACTCTATTCCATTGATCCTCAGGTCTATTTTATTGCCAGTACCATGCTGATTTTATCACAGTAGCCTTGTAGTATAATTTCAAGTCAGGAATTGTACAGATTTTTTTTTAGATTGTCTCATTTTTCCTTTTTCTTGGTCTCATTTTTCTTTTGTTTTCTTTTTTCTTCCCTTCCTTCTCCCTCTCCCTCCTTCCCTCCTTTGTTATTCTGTCCTTGCTTCCTACCTACTTTCCTTCATTCCTTCCTTCCTCAGTGCTAGGTATCTAAGGCAGCATCTTATGCATGCTTGCCAGGCATTTTATCACAGAATTACACATTATTATCTGATATTGTTACACATTTGGGGTAGAAAGATCAGAGAGGTTAAGTTTTATTTTCTTCATAAAATATGGTGCCAGCATGACTTATCATGGGGAAGGTTAACCTTGATTATCTGCCAAAGGAATCTGATAGCCAAAGGAAGTACGTGTGTACACAGGGCAATGAAGAGCACCACTCGAGACTCTGAGCTGGCTTTTCCTTCTTTAAGCAATTTAAGTAGAAGATTCTTTGGTGCTAAATTTTCAAAAGCCAAGCTTAGGAAAAAAACATGCTTATTTTTGGGTATATGTAATCTTTATCTTACTACTGTCATCAACATTTTATATTTATGTCATTTTTCAGTTTGTTCATTTTATTTATTTTTGGTGCTGGGAATTGAGCTCAGGACCTTGTACGTGCCAGCAAGGTGCTGTGCTCCTGAGTTGTCACGCCAGCCTCTCCACTCATTATGTGCCCCTTTGCTCTCATTGAGTGTTGCTTGTGCTAAGTGGGAATCTTTGAATTTTTGTTTTTAATTAGATGAAATTCTCTGCTGTCATCTTCCCATATCTAACTTCTCCTCTGCTTCCTTCTCAATTTCTTCTCCTTCTGTCACTATAATGACATTTTTGTTTACAACATTTGTGGGGGTCCTACCATTCTTTTTAAGCCTTTTTTATGAGACAGGGTCTTACTATGTAGTTCAGGCTGGACTTGAACTCACTTTGCAGCTGAGACTGGCCTCGAACTTGTGGCAATCCTCCTGCCTTAGCCTCTCCGGTGCTGGGATTATAGGCATGTACCATCACACCTGGCCTAGGGCCCTACTTTTCTTAAAGGCTGCCTTCTAATTTTTTTCACTCTTTCTTCTCTTTCAGTTGCATTTTGAGTAATTTTTACGGATTTATCTCAAATTTATTCTTTCTCCTACTCTGGTCTGCTAATAATCTTGATATATTTGAATTTTAATTCTAGCATTTCCATTTTATTTTTTTGTAACCTCAGATTTTTGATTAAATTTACTGATCCCTTCAAGATACTATTTAACCTTTCTACTTGATTCTTTTTTTTTTTTAATTTAGGACAGGGTGTAAAGGGTCTCATAGTGATTCTCTTGTTTTCAGCCTCCCAAAAGCTGGGATGACAGGCTCGAGCCACCACGCCTAGTCTCAGTCACCGTCTCAGGGGACCCCTGGGGCGGAGCCAGCACAGCACACTGGGGATCAAACTCTGGGCCCCTATGTCTGCCTAGGCAGGTGCTTTAATCTGCTGAGCTATT
Organism: Octodon degus; assembly: GCF_000260255.1. Lineage (NCBI taxonomy): Eukaryota > Metazoa > Chordata > Mammalia > Rodentia > Octodontidae > Octodon > Octodon degus. The sequence continues at coordinate 1,593 of NW_004525517.1, forward strand.
TGGCTGGACCTTTGTTTCATAACATATTAATTGTAGCTACTTTAATGTTTCTTTTTTATGTAACGCATGTTACGGTCACCTCTAAGTCCAATTCTATTTATTTCTCTTTGTGTTGGAAATGAATTGATTTTATTGGTTTTTACGGGTTTTTAAAAATAACTTTCTCCTGAAGGCCAGACATCACTGAGAGATGAGCAATAGAGGCAGCGGGTAGTTAGCATTTATGTCTAGAAATAGACAGGCTCCTTCTTCCTGCAGACCATGACTGACCAAGGAGTGGCTCACAGAGTGTGAATTGCCCTATGGAGATTCTGTCGTTGCTGCCACCTCAGAAGCCTGCGCCCACCCTGCCTTCCTGCACCTGCACGAGTCTTCGGGGCTGCGCCTTTCCACAGTGCTCCCCCCCGACAGAGCTCTCAGTTGGGGTGCCCCTCTTCCCAGGGGTAGGCGCTGCTCTTCCCTTCATGGCAGCTTTGCCATGGCAGCAGCTGGGATTGCTGCTTCTTCTGGTCAGCCTTAGTTTCCTTCAGGGGCTGCGCGTCTAGTTTCAGAGGTAGGGGCTTAGCATTCTTTTCGTGGCCTCTCTTGGCTGGCAAGCTCTGCACTACTTCTGTAGGAGGTTTTAGGCGAGGGAGAGCACTACCCTGGCCCAGCTTTCATTCACTCCCCTCAGAAGCTGTGGCCCTTTATCACAGGGTCATACTTGGAGTAGCGAAAGAGTTTTTCTGCTGCTCCCCCAGGGGCAGACAGATGCTGCTTTGGTCCCTTCCTCTTGATCTTCTATGGCCGGCTATTTATTCTTACTTGTGCCCAGGACAGGTTAAAGAAGAGGTTTTAGGTGAATTCAAAGCTCCAGATGTTTGGGGCTCCCAAGCTAGCCTCGCCTGGCACAGTTGGCCGCCCTGGGGGCTTTGGAATGCAATAAACCTTTAGCTGATTTCCACCCACCTGCTGCTGTAGTGCCTGTGACTCACTCCTATGCTGGGCCAAAGTTAAGTGTTCCTGTTTCCTGTCTCTCCTTTGAAGAACTGGCAGTAGCTAGGATTTCATTTTCTTTCTTTTTTAAAATTTATTTTATTGAGAAACAAATAACAATGAGACAGTCTCAAAACAGGTTAGTAGGACAGTTCCAATAATTAATACATTTCATATTATTGTCTTCATGTAGTTATTCATAGGGCAAGATGCAGACATGATATACTGTCCAAACACTATTAGTACAAATCTTTCTTCTCATTGAATTAAAAGAAAGTAACCAAACAATAAGACGATATGTGACCTTATGTCAAAAAGCTACAGCCATCTAGACTGAGTTTCAGAAATCAATAAAACAGGCTAGAGAGTAAGCAGCAATGAGCTTGGTTTTTAAATTTTTTAAAAATATTTTATTTATTTATTTATTTGATACAGGTTTTTCTTTTTTTACTTTTTTTAAATAATTTTATTGAGAAACAAATAGCAATGAGACAGTTTCAAAACCGATTACTAGCAGTTTCAATAAGTAATACATTGCATATTGTTGTCTTAGTGGTTATTCACTGTACGAGATGCACACATGATATCCTGTCCACAAACACTATTAGAACAAATCTCTCTATTCAGTGATCCAAGAGAATGCAGCTGAGTATCTATCCTAAGTATTTTGAATGTACAGATACCAAATGGTCATTCATTTGTATCCCCTTTTTATTTAGTTTTGTTAGAGAAAGGTATTCCATCATCATTTAAATATGGATTTCATTTTCTTGATTACCTTATAAACCCAACTCTGAATGGCTCAAGAAGTGCTCTGGTTTTATAGAATACATGGCTTCTCATTAAGATTAATGTCATGCTCTTATGTGATGTTCTGCCTCTTAAACAGAATCTAGAGCTTAATCTTGAAGTAGTTTCCTTTTCCTTCTCTCGCTCCCTCCTTCCCTCCTTCTTTCCTTCTCTCGCCTCTCTCTCATCCTTTTGGTCAGGCTGTTTTATTAAATATATTTGTGAGCTTGTTTCATGTTGTTAATGTAATGCTAAATTTTATAGTTTATATTTGTGTACTGTACTTCCTTGTGTGACTATGTATAACAACTATCATCCATTCTTCTGTTGCTTGACGAGTAGTTTGTTGTCAGTTTGCAGCTGTTCTTGATAATGCTACAGTGGATGCATCTGTACATGTATTTTAGTGAACAAACATACACATAGATGCAGAAAATTGCTAGATAGATATACAGGTATGTAGTACTTAACAGTAAGGCTGGATCATGTAAATAGTGTTTCCTCAAACACGCACACACATACACAAGCATGCACACACACAAAGTCATTGACGATATGATCTAATGACACCACCATCAAACATGAAGACAGTTACTTGTTGGCTAAAATGTCCTCATGTCCCACACGACTGGATTTTACATTTTGTAGATGACATCGCACCACTTTCCAAGCCAGTTTGGATAATTTATATTTTTACCAACAGTTTAGAATTACTTAGAAGCAGGTCCTTGGCAGTATTTTCTTTGGCAATTGTTCCTTTTCACTGAAGTGTACCGGGCATATAGTGGAGGGCACAGACAATATCTGTTTGGATTCATTTGCTCAAACACCGCTTTCACCGCTAAGCACGCCCTCAGAGAGCTCCCGTAGGTCTGCACATCATTAACCTTCCAGCAACAAGCTCCTTGACAATGATATTCTGTTACATAAACGAGTTATGCTTCCTTTTTATTTAAAACTGCATAATTTAAAGAACTAAATTGCCCACAATAAAATCCACGTCCTTTTGTATGTGCAATTCAGTGATCCAGCTGTGTAATCAATGCCATAATCAAGATACAGGACCTTTCTGGGACCCTGAGAAGCTCCTGCACATCAATTTGCAATCATTCTTCTCCCACCTGAAGATGCACATAGCCACAAAACAACTTTTTCTTTGTATGAGTACTTTTTCTTTTTTCAGTGTGTCACATGAATGTAATCACATAGTTTAAATCATTTTATAGCTGACTTCTTTTTAATAACAATATTGTTATGACTCAACGTCTAGTATGCTCCTTTTTGTTTCTAAGTAATATTCTGATTTTGCTTATTTTGAGATTACATAAATGGCATTACACAATATATATTCTTTCACATATGCAATCTTTCTGTAACTCAAATTTAGAATTGCAAAACTCACCTAAGTTGATTTAGAGTGTGCTCGTTCGTATTGCTGCATTAGCATTCCATTGCATAAACGGTTGACCACTTCATGGTCATTTGCTAGCCATGTAGGATCACCTTCGCTCAGAGAAGCCTGACTGTGTTTCAGGTTGTCCCTCATCCAGCTTATGGTACAAGCTTAGGCCCCAGGGCTGTTGAAAGGAGAGGCCTGATGGCAGATGGTTAGTGATAAGCTAATCCTTGTGGACTGACTAGTGCTGATCACAAAAGGCCTGAGCCTGGTCCCTTCTCCTCAGCATATTGCCTGCTGCCATGGACTAACGTGGCAAGAAGGTCTCTACAAAATGCCAGCATCTTAACATTGTATTTTTCAGCCCTTGGAAACATAGGAAATACATTTATTTTTCTTCTTTTAAATGAACTATTCAGTCGCAAGTATAAAATGTTAGCAGCATGAAAGAGACCAAGACAAGGCTGTCTTGAAACTTGATACCCATGTCTACAACAACTGCTGGGTTGTATTATGGTCATTTGTTCATATACAGTGCATCACGTCATGCTGTTTTTAGCAGGTGGTTATAGCAGTTGTGTGTAAGTATTGAGTATTACTATCACTTTAGGTTCATACAAACAGGTGATCTTCTTCTTCTTCTTCTTCTTCTTCTTCTTCTTCTTCTTCTTCTTCTTCTTCTTCTTCTTCTTCTTC
>NW_004525517.1:5548-7569 GCF_000260255.1 Octodon degus
TCCTCCTCCTCCTCCTCCTCCTCCTCCTCCTTCATTTTGTATTTTAGGACAGGGTCTGCAGGGTCTCTCTATGTAGATCAGGCTCATAGTGATTGGCTTGTGTTCAGTCACCCCAGGGCTAGGATTACAGGCGCACCACCATGCTCAGTCTCAATCGCTGTCTCAAGATGCAAATATGATATCTTGTCTAAAGAATATTAGTACAAATCTTTTTTTCGGTGGGGGGGCAGAACCGGGGATTGAACTCAGGCCCTTGCACTTGCCAGGGAAGCACTTATTCCACTGAGCCATCTCCCCAGCCCTAGTACAAACCTTTCTTCTCATTAAACTATGAATAACTACTATGAAGACAACAATATGCAATGTATTAATCATTGTAACTGTCCTACTAACCTGTTTTGAAACTGTCTCATTGCTATTTCTTTCTCAATAAAATTAATATAAAAATAATATAGTTGAAAAAAATCGCTGTCTCAGCGTGCCCCATGGGTGAGGCCGGCATGGCAGGCCGAGGTTCGAACTGCACTCAATCCCCCATCTGCTGTGTCTTCCCAAGCAGGTGCTCTAATCCGCTGAGCTATTTCGCCAGCCCAATTTTCTTTTTATTAGCTCATGTTCTCAGGGCATAATGGTGGCCTTCCACATGTGGAGTTGGTGCACGTGCACAGCACAGCTTAATTCTTGCTTCATCCCTTTCCCCTTCACCCACCTGCCTGCTCATCTCCTGGTTCCCTTCACTTTTACAAAAGATCTGTCTCCCTATTTCCTATTATCTTTGATTTTATTCCTTAATTCATTTATATTTTGGGTTTCTTATATAGGAGGTACAAGTGACCAATAAATACACATGAAATGATCAACATCTCTAGTCACTAGAGAAATGTAAATTAAAAGAACACTGACTGAGATTCCATCTTCCTCCAGAAAGAAAGGCCTTCACCAAGAAATCAAACAGTAACAAATGCTGATGAGGCTGTAGGGAAAAAGGAAGCTGTGTACATTACATTGGGGAATGTAAATTGCTGCAACCCCTATGAAAATTGGTTTGGAGATTCCTCAAAAACCTAGTATAGAAATTCAATTTGACCCAGCTACCCTAATTCTAGGTATGGTCTCAAAAGATATAGTGACATCATATTACACTGATGCATGCATACCCATATTTACAAAAGCAGTTGGTTTACTTTTTTCCATAATTTTACTGAGCGACAAAGAGCAATGCAACAGTTTCAAACCAAATTGGTAGGACAGTTTCAAAAATTAACACATTGCATACTGTCTTCCTACTGGTTATTTGCTGAACAAGATGCAGACATGATACCCTATTTACAAATACTATTACAACAAATCTCTCTATTCAATAATGTTTTTTTTTTTTTTTTTTTTTTTCCTCGAATGCTTTCAGGGCACTTTTGGCCAGCGGGAGAGTTGTGAGGTTCGAACTCCAGCAACCTGAGGCTGACAGCTTTGTGGAAGCAGCCACTTAAAGGACTGAGCTAGGGCCAGGCCCCCTATCTCTCTATTCATTAAGAGAATGTAACTATATATCTATCTTAACCAATTTGAATACACAGATATAAATGGACATTCATCTGTATCCCCTTTTTTCTTTATTTCCGTAATTTGAATATTATAGGTGTGTAAACTCAGCAAAAAATTCTAAAAGAGTCCAGTAGTCTATAATACTAATGGGTCTTTCTCTTGACTGGCCATGTCAGATATTGTTGACCTGAGTCCCCTACAGCTCAACATAACAACATGGCTTTACTTCTTATACTTCGATTCTATACTTTTCTGCTGGATGGTAAAGAGCAAGGTAAAGCAGGACCTATGCAACAAGAGTTGTCGCTTTAGGGTCTGATAAGGTCAGTGAAATCCCCTCAGGATTTAATCCTGAGATCCTGTACCTCAGATTGTAGAACATTTGTAAGTGTCAGCCATGTGGATTAGTCACAGCCATTGCTTGGCCAATGTGTTCTCTGTGAAAGCCTGAGAGAATATTTTCTCTCCATGTGACTCTC
>NW_004525517.1:14647-15703 GCF_000260255.1 Octodon degus
GGGGGAGAGGAAACTCTCCCACACACTCACTGTGCCTGGGCTAGGGCTGGATCTGGGCGTCCCCAGAATGCGGCAGAAATTCTCACTGGGCGGGCGGGGTGGGGGGATACTGTAGAGTGATGTGGCATGCCCAAGGGGGTGGAAGAGGGTCTCACCCACGCTGCACCTGGGCATGGACCTGCAGAAAGTAGTTGGTTTAGACAAAATTATTTCACTTTAGTTTAATTATATTCTTATTTTATGTTATGGTGGAGTGATTATTTTAAATGCTTATTGGCTATTTGCTTATCTTTTAGGAGGTGTCTGCTTCAATGTCTTGCATATTTTATATTATGCTGTTACTGATTTTTAGGAGTTATTTATACATTCCATATGGGATCTTGGGTTCATTCAAAGTGTTTAATTGTCTTCTACTAGAGTGTGGCCTACGTTGGTTACTTTTAAATAATAAGCAAAGTTCTTAATTTTAATGTAGTTCCATCTATCAATATATTCCCTTTGTATTAGTGCTTTGGAGTTTATTCTGTTTAGTCATTACCTCCTCTGCCGCCAGAAAATATTCAAGTCTATTATCTTCCAGACGTTGTATTGATTTGCCTTTCTCATTTAGACTTATGATCCATATTGGAATTGATTTTCATGTGGGTTGGGAGGTAAAGTTGAAATTCTTTCCATATGACTTTTCCTTTTTCCGAGAAGAGACAGTGAATGAGCCATCTATGTACCACCTCTCAGCAATGCCACCTTCGTCATAAAATATACGCCTCTGTTTCCGCGATCTTCTTGGGCTCTATTGGCTTATTGTACTTGAAATAACATCACAATATCTTAATTCTTGTAATTGCATGAGAAGTCTTGAGATAATGTTTGCTTTGATAATGAGTTTTTAGATTTCACACCCAAAATGCAATCCATGAAAGAAAAAAAATGAGTTAGTGTAGCGCACGACCTCGCCAGCAAGGACGACACAACACACAGCTCTTCCTTCAGCGGTTTATTCAGGCTCCTAACAGTAAGTTTCTTATGTTCTCTCTCTCCCTTTTCCCTCGAGCCCTC
>NW_004525518.1:0-594 GCF_000260255.1 Octodon degus
GAAGCAGTTCTCCCAAAATCATTCCTGGAGGCAAGTATTATACTGATACCAAAACCAGGAAAGATGAAACTAAGAAAGAGAACTACAGGCCAATCTCCCTCATGAACATAGATGCCAAAATCCTCAATAAAATCCTAGCAAATAGGATACAGAAAATCATCAAGAAGATCAAACACCATGACCAGGTAGGATTCATCCCAGGGATGTAAGGATGGTTCAATATTCAAAAATCTATAAATGTAATATACTATATCAATAGAGCTAAAACTAAAAACCACATGATCATCTCCATTGATGCAGAAAAGGCTTTTGACAAAGTCCAACATTCATTCATGTTTAAGTCCTACAGAAAATTGGAATAGATAGCCTCTAGTTCAATCTGGTAAAAACCATTTATGAAAACCCAGCAGCTAACATAATTCTAAATGGGGGAAAAACTGAAATCTTTTACTCTTAGATCTGGTACAAGACAAGGATGTCCTCTGTCACCACTCCTATTCAATATACTTCTGGAATCATTAGCTCCAGCCATTAGACAAGAGAAAGAAATAAAAGGAATAAGAATAGGCAAAGAAGAAGTTAAATTATCATTAT
>NW_004525518.1:2912-10490 GCF_000260255.1 Octodon degus
TTCTCAGGGAGCACATTGGCCAAGCAATGGCCATGACTCATCCACATGGCTGACACTGACAAAGGTTCTACAATCTGAGGTGCAGGATCTCGGGATAAATCCTGAGGGGATTTCACTGACCTTATCAGACCCAAAAGCTACAACTTAGGAGATCTTCTGAGATAGTCAGAAAGCAATACATCATTTCTTATACTGTCATAGAGGTGATATGAGAACTGAGATTGTGCATATAAAACATGTCGGAGCTTCTGGCTGCTGAACACTTGGAGGTCCCTCGCTCAGAGGGGGCGGGGCTGACTGGCATGTCGGGGATTAGAACCACGGTCCCTGTGCTTTGCCAAGCTTGGTCTAAGTAGGTACTTTAGACCACTGAGCCATCTCACCAGCCCACTCTTTCACTTTCTTACATTAGGAGGCAATATGTTGTTTTCACACGCAAGTCTAATTTATTTCACTTAGGAATATGGTTTCTAGTTGCATTGCATATTGTTCTTGATGGCTTTTTTTGACATGCTATTGATGAAGAAAATAAAATAGACATAAGAGATGTGTGTGGAGAATGTTGAGTGTTCTGTTCCCTTCACTCTTCACTGATTTCTAATTTCCACTTCTTTGTAGGTAGTGGACTTTGTAGCAGCAACACTGCAGAGAGCATGTGCAAGCCTGACCCCTGAGGCAGAGAGCGCTGTGGAGTCGCAGACACTGAGCATGTCCATGGGGCTGGTGGCCGTCATGCTTGGAGGAGCTGTTCAGGTGCGTTATAAACGCAAGGCAAACTTAAATTGAGGAGAAGAAAAGCAAAGTACCTGATGCTTCCTTTCCAAATTCTTGTGAAAGATGAGAATGGATAATGTGCCTAGGGGAACAAGAATGAACAAGTTAGATTGTTAGTGAGAATTATTTGCAAAGTAGAAGCCAAGGAAAAATGCACCCCTTCACTCTATCACCTGAGTAAACTTCACTGTCAAAAGGGCAGGGCCCTTTCCTGCCTGGTATAAGCCCAATGTGGAAGCATCTATCATGGTGTTTTGTATCTGAAGCAAATAGTAGAAATAATCTCTAGCCCTTAATCTCCAAAACTCAGCCCTTGTTCTTGCTAATAGAGTTAGTGGGAAGTTGCCAGGAACCTGGTTGCTTAGGACTACATCTATTTTCAATAACTCCATTAGTGTAGGATCCGTTATTCAGCCAGTATCATGCAAACATGTTAAAATATTGCATCCTGCCACTTTTCAGAGCATATATTATATATTTAACTCTAATTCTTAAAAAAGTCTTTTATTTATTTCGTACAGGGTCTCACTAGGCACGTTGGACTCTCAGTGATCCTCCTGTCTCAGCCTCCTCAGCACTGAGATTACAAGCATGTACCACCATGCCTGGTATTTTGGTGACTGGTACAGTGCAGGACTGGCACAGCATGCAGTACCAGGGATCAAACCTAGGGCCTTGTGTTTGCCAGACAGGCACTTAGACTGCTGAGCTATCTCCCCAGTCCATAACTCTTAAATTTTTTCGCATTCACACATTTCTCATATACTGCTATAAGGGGCTAGAAGTACAGAAATTCACAAAGCACACAGGGTGTGTGCCGTCATGACATAATCCAGCAAGAGAGTCAAACTCAAAATCACTGTTCAAAAAAAAAAAAGTTAGAATTGAATGAGGTACCTACAAAGAGAGGTGGAGAGCACCAAGAGAACACACTATATAATGTAGGCTGAGAAGGGCTCTAGTGCAGATGTATGAGTTTAAGCTAAGTCTCAAAGGATGGATAGAAGTTTGGATGTGTGTATGTAATACAGTTAGAGAAAACTGTCAATGAAAGAAACATTAGTTAGAAAAGCTCAATGAAAGAGCTTGGTGTACTTGAGACACCATAGAAAGCTCCTTTAGCTGAATTGTAGCAATCAAGGAGAAGAATAATGCCAGCAAGGGGCAAGGATAGGAAGAGGCTGGATCATTCATGCGGGTGTGACTGGTTAATTATATGCTATGTTAGGTTAGAATATTGTAAGAAAAAAAGAAAGCAGGTGTTATAAAATCCAGCTGAAAGCATCCTTCTCCTTCTTTATGTAGGGAACCCTCTGGAAGTTTTGAGTTTGAAGATTCAAATTTGATCTGATTCTTGTTTCACTAGAATTTGCCTCCTCCTAGCCTGTCCTTGTGGCAAAAAGGAATTTCATCTGGGCCAGTTGTTAAGGTGAAGCCCGTTTCTTGGTAGATCTACTCAGCACCCTAATTTTGTATTTCCCCATATCATTTGAAAAACATAGTTTGTGGTTCAGTTTCTAGAGCCTTATTAGAGTTATCAAGTAGGGTTCCCAGAATAGTTTTTCTTAAGTTGTACTCTTACTGGATTTAGCAGGCCTGGTTCAGTTTTGTTTTTCTGATTGAATATTAATTTGAATAGTTTGTATTTCTGTAAACTGAGAATGGGCATTTTGTTTTGCTTTAGTTTTTGAGACAGGGTCTCACCGTGTAGTTCAGGCTGGCCTTGAACTCATTAAGCAGCCCAGGCAGTCCTTGAACTCCCAGTGATCCTCCTTCCTTAGCCTCCCAAGGGCTGTACAACTCGAGGGCTTCAGATGCGTCACCTGCCCAGCTTTTCTTTTTATTTTGCTTCTCCTTTTAACCCTTATTCAAGACCATGTCACTAATGGAGAACAGATCATAGAAATGTACATTTTCCTTTCTACAAGCCCACTGTTGGGAGCGTGCTATGTACATGGGTTGTGTTCTAAAAAAGGCTCACTTGACTGATGTTAATGTACAGCCCTTGCCTGACCTGCCCTCTTATGAGCTGTCCTGACTCACCGACTATATCCTGGATTCCTCTGACTTTGCAGTTTGTTAAGTGAACATATACACGTCACCCCTAGGCTTTTGCCCTAGATATATTAATTTTTTTTCCATTTGAATCACATATTTGTGAGTGGCTTCTGCTGGAATGCTGAGTTTTGTCTTTGTATTAAGAAAAGTCATGAGCCCCAATTATGGTTTCGTTTCACCATCGTCAGGCTGTCTTTGCTGCAGAGTCTAGCACTTATGCTCTACACCTGATACGAGCTATTGTTTTAGCTAATGAAACAAAATCTAACAGCATCTAAGCCTTTTTCTCTTTCCTTTCAAATTTATGTAATTAAGATGATTATTAAAATATTGTGTCTGGGAAGAGAAATTAATTTGGGAAAATTTAAGACTGCTAACAAGACAACTCTTAATTCCAAACTCATTTTCTAAATTTCAGGGTTGGTCATCAGTAAAATATATTATGTTGGTAGCTTTTCCCTGTGCTCTCGGGAAGCCTTTTCTGTATGGCATTGCAGAGTCTGTGGGTCCTCTAAAGCTGTGCTACAAGAAACTAAGGAAAGCATTCTAGCTGTTCTCTAGGAAAAACCAAAACCATATTATTGCAGAGAGGCAGCACAGTCTACAAGTTAAAGGCAGGGTTCCCTTATCTAACGGGAGGGTGTTCATTACTGGGAGACTGAAGGTGCATCTGTTAAAGGACAGAGGCTTTATGTTAATCCTACTCTATCCTGCTTAGGTATCAGATGGTTTCTTTCTTGAACCCAGGAGGCACTGAGCCACAAGCTACATTCTCATTCTCCCTCCCCACCCCCAGAAAGAAAGAAAGAAAGAAAGAAAGAAAGAAAGAAAGAAAGAAACTAACTAACTAACTTATTTTGACACAAGGTCTCACTAAATTGCCTAGTCCAGCCTGGAACTTTCGGATCCTTCTGCCTTAGCTCTAGGTAGCTAGGATTATAGGCATGCATCACCACACCTAGCTTACTTTTAATCAGAAGCCATTGCTTAAACCCTTTAGTAAAAAAATTGCCCTGAAGGTGATTCTGGTGATGTAGGTCTGTAATCTCTACTCTGGAGGCTGGGGGAGGGGGATCATAAGTTCAAGGGCAGCCTAGGCAATTTAGTGAGACCCTGAAAAATAAAAGGGGCTCTGGATGTAGGTTAGCAGTAGAGTATATATGCCTAGCATACATGGGGCCCTGAGTGCATTCCCCAGGACTGGAAAAACTATTGTAATGCAGCTGACATCAGAATCATAGTAAATCCTGGAGACCTGGATAGAAATAGTAGTATCCAAGCTAGAGAGAACCGCTGAAACCTTGCACGCAACAAGGTGAATTGATGGACTCATTTTTCTGGGCACTCTGTAGAGTAACTTGGGCCATATTTCAAGGTATAAATAGAACTTCAACCATCCTTAACTATTGTTTTGCCCCTTAAACAGTCTATATCATAAGTGTCTTCTATTTTTTGCCTGCACTACTTTTTTTTTTTCTAGTACAGTGATCTATCTGAACCCATTGCCTTTACACTGAGCTACATCCCCAGCCCTTTTAAAATTTTTCCATTTCAAGACAGGGTCTTACTAAATTGCCCAGGCTGGGCTGCGATTTATAGTCCTATGTCTCATTCTCCCAGAGCTGAGATTATAGACATGCCCCACCATGCCCATCTATTTCTGCCAGTTTTAATGAACAATTTTAGATGGAGGGATAAATAGGAGGCAGAACAAAAGAAAGGAAGGAAGGAAAGATGGATTTTAAACTAAGAAGGTGTTGATTTTTGTTTTCTTTTGTTTATCAAAGGGAAGAAGTATCAAAAAGTTTAAAAACACTCCTCTCTGTAGTAGTCAGCAACCTTCAGATCTGGGTACACCCTTGGGTGTGTTGTGAATGTTAGTCATGTGTCTTTAGGGGAAAAGGAGAGCCACACTTCTTAGTGTTCAGGCTTTACTTGGTTGTCCTCTAGATAACCCAAACTTTTCTCAGAATTTTCCTAGCTGGCAAAAAAACCACTTGCAAATCAGGCCCCAACTGTCCATACCGCCACTGATATTGGGTACCTATTTTACAGATGTATTCTATTTTTGCCTACTCTATATGCAATAGGTCTGACATACTACATATAGCATGCACACACACACACACACACACACACACACACACACACACATGATAGGTCAATATCTGGGTTGTCTAAGTGTCTATACTAAAATTATAGACTTCTTTGCCTTGATTAAGGGTAGTTCATGAATGATTCTTAGAGTTTGTCATTATCCAGTTTATATTTGACAGTATTTTTTTTATTAATTTAGTGATTCTTTTTTATTAGTTTTTTTTTTTAATGAATTTAGGACAGAGTGTATAGTATGTACAGGGTCTCACTATGTAGATTGGACTCATAGTGATTCTCCTATTTTCAGCCTCCCAAGTGCTGGGATTACAGGTGCGCATTACCATGCTCAGTCTCAATCAATGTCTCAGCACACTGCCCTTGGGATCAAACCCTGGCTGCTGCACTCTGCCAAAGCAGGCACTTTAGTCTGCTAAGCTATCTGGCCAGCCTTAGTGATTCTTTTTTTAATTTTAATTTTTAAAAAAATTATATTGATGCTGGGGAGATAGCTCAGTGGCATAAGTGCCTGCCTGGCAAGTACAAGGTCCTGAGTTTGATCCTTGGTATTGCAAAACAGACAAACAAGCAAAACCCATTGTACGGATGCTACTGTTGCCACTGACTTTGCTATTATAGTGGAGATGACACAGTTGTTGCTGTCAACTGGCTTTCTCTGCTTGCTGACATCTAGATTTCTTGGAGGTTACAATAATACTATGGCCTATTCTCAAAGAACCAGCCACTTGGCTAGAGAAACTACAAAGCCCAGCACAAAAACAAAAACAAGAGAAACATGAGAAGGCAAGGTAGCAAAATGGCTCCAGAAACTTCCAACTCCTCCAAAGCAGATCCAGGGGAATGGATGAGGAAGAAACCATGAGCTGCACAGCAGAAATGTCTGAAATGGTATCAAGGGACGTGACAAAATAGTTGAATAAAACAGTTCATGAACTCAAAGAAGATATAACTAAACAGAAAACGGCCAGAATGAAACAAATGATCAATGAGTAGAGAAAACAAGAATAAAAATCATGTAGAGGTACAGAAATAGATGTAAAACATGAATGTCCAATGTAGAAAAAAATGGGAATCCATAGAAAGTTCCAAATAGGGGCCGGGGATATGGCTCAGTGGAATAAGCACTTCCCTGGCAAACACAAGGGCCTGAGTTCAATACCTGGTTCTGCCAAGAAAAAAAAAAAAAAGTTCCAAATAGAAATCAAGGAAATTAAAAATATTGGTGAAAGTGTGGGTGGCAGAAATGACCAACATGAGAACACCATGTCAGATTTGGAAGCCGGGCTGTTTTTAGTGATCAGCTAGTGAGAGAAACCTTAAAACAATTAAACATGAGAAATGGACCCAGAAGCTGCTAGATGACTCGATTTTCAGACTAATATTAGAGCTGGCAAGATAGCTCAGTGCACCAAGCACCTGCTTAGGCAAGCACAGGGACTGGGCTTCGATCCCCAGCACCACATGATGTGCTGGTCCCACCCTGGGGTGTGCTGAACTGTTGACAGAGTCCAGATGTGGTGGTGTACTCCTGTAATCCCAGTGCAGGGGAGGCTGAAAACAGAAGGATCACTCCGAGTCCAAACTGCATAGTGAGACCTTGTACCAAATACATTTTTTTAAAAAAAGATCAATATTAAAGAGTAATTGGAATACATGAAAAATCAGAGACCACACAAAGAACATAAAATCTTTATAGAAGTGATAGCAGAACTTTCCAGGGGCTGGGGAGATGGCTCAGTGGAATACGCACTTCCCTGGCAAGTACAAGGGCCTGAGTTCAATCCCCGGTTCCGGCCAAAAAAAACCCCCCAAAACTTACCAGACATGGAAAAATGATTTAGCATAGAGAAAAGAGAGGCATATAGAGCCCTAAATAGCAATGATCAGAAAAATAAGCTCCATGCCACATCATAGTTAAAATTTCAGAAATCCAACATAAAAATAGAATCTTAAAAGCTGCCAGAGAAAAGGAACATTTATAAAGGAAAACCCACTAGAATTAAAACAGACTTCTCAACATAAACCTTGAAGGCAAGGAGAAGGTAGAATGAAGTGTTTCAAGCTGTAAAAGAAAATGACTTCCAACCCCTGATATATCTTGCAAAATTGATGGAGAATTAAGACATTTCCATGATAAACAGCACCTGAAAACATCTTCACCAAATCAAGACTCCACATGGTTCTCAAGGACATCCTAGAAAGAGTCAAAGAAACTAGTTCCGAAAGGTCCAGTAGAATGAGTTTATCAAGTAGGGATAACAATGAAGTAGAAGGAAAAGAAAGCAAAACAGGAATAGATAAATAATATAATCAGAGGAACAAGTCTATACCTATTATAACTAATTAATGTGAATGGACTCAATTTAGCAGCCGAATGATACAGATTAGCCAAATGGATCAAGGAAGAAAATCCAGGGTTGGGGAGATAGCTCAGTGATCTAAGCACCTGCCTGGCAAGCATGAGGTCCCAAGTTCAATCCCCAATATTGATAGTGTGTACCTTGCCGGCCATGCTGACTCTAAAACTGGGCCTTGTGGCACACACCTGTAATCCCATAGCCGGGATGGCTGAAATAGTAGCATCAGTACTGGTCTGAACTGTGTAGTAAGACCCTGTATCCATAAATAAAA
>NW_004525518.1:11790-13081 GCF_000260255.1 Octodon degus
AAAGATCTAACACCAGTACTTCTGAGACTGTTCAATGAAATTGAAAGCGAAGAAATATGCCCAAAATCACTCCTGGAGGCTAAAATTAGAGAAGGATCCAGCCAACAACAAAAACTACAGGCCAATTTCTCTAGTGAACATAGATGCAAAAATCCTCAACAAGATATTGCCAAATAGAAAGCAGTAAATCATCAAAAAAAGATCATGCACCATGACCAAATGGCTTCATGCCAGGTATGCAAGGAGGTTCAGCAAATGCAAATCAGTAGATGCAGCTCATCACATAAAGAAAAGCAAGGACAAAAATCACATGACTCACTCAATAGATGAAGCAAAAGCATTTCACAAAAAAAAAATCCAACAGGGGCCGGAGAGATGGCTCAGTAGGATAAGCGCTTGACCTTGCAAATGCAAGGATCTGAGTTCAATCCCCAGTTCCACAAAAAAAACAAAACAAAAACAAAAAAAATCCAACATTCATGCATGATACAAACCCTGAAGAGAATAGATATAGATAGATCTCAATCTGCTAAAAGCCAATTATGACCAACAAGATAAGGATATCCACTATCTCCATGTCTATTCAACATAATCCTTGAAACATTGCTAGACTAATAAGGCAAGAAAAGAAATAAAAGGGATACATAAAGGAAAGGACGATGTCAACGCATCATTATTTGCAGATGACATGATCATATATCTTCAAGACTCAAAAAATTTTATGAAGTATCCTGGAATTAATAACCAAATTTAACAATGTACCAGGATACAAAATAAACACACAAACATCAATCATGAACAGCAAACATGTACTGATAAAAATTTTAAAAATAAATAGTGCTCCTGTATGCTAATAATGACTCATGCATATAATATCCCCACTTGGGAGGCTGAGGGAAAAGGATAAGAGGATTGCCATGAGTTGAAGACCAGCCTAGACTACATGATGAGTTCAAGGCCTGAGCTACATAGTGAGACCCTGTCTCAAATTACTGAGGAAGAAATCAAGAAAACAATACTATTTATAATAGCATCAAGAAAAATTAAAGATGTAGAAATTAACCAATGAAGTAAAAGACCTTTACAATGAAAATTACATCACTCTGAAAAAGATTGAAAGGAACATCAGAAAATGGAAGATAGATATTCCATGTTCCTGGATAAAAGAAAGTACTAATACAGTCAAATAGCTATACTTCCCAACAATATATAGATTTAATTCAATCCCAATCTGAATATTAACATTATTCCTCACAGATCTATTGTATTTATTTATTTTATTTATTTATTT
>NW_004525518.1:14341-15515 GCF_000260255.1 Octodon degus
TATCTGCACCCAGATCTAAACCAATTGAGTTATCGCATACCCTTATTCCCAGTATCACATAACCTAATCTAGCATCACACACCCATGATCCAGCCACTTCCTACATATGAGTGCTTTGGGGGGACATTTATATAAAAGCCATAATGATCGTATCAAATTTAAAAACTTGTGCCCATCAAAGGAAACAAACAACAAAGTAAAGAGACAACCTATCAAGTAGGAAAAATATTTGCCAGCTATTTTTCAGACAGAGAACAAACACCTAGAAAATGGAACTCGAGCTGACTGCCTGGCTTGCACAGGTCTCATGGGTCCTCAGGCGGTTCATGTCCCCTCCCTTCTTGGCTCCAGAGCAATTGCACAGAAGACCCACTACTCAGGATGATCTTTGAGCCCCACCAGAAAATGACAGCTTGTTGCCTTGAACCATTGGTCCTGAGGACTGGCATGGTCGCTGTAGCTGACGACAATGACGATGTGGTGGCCAGCCCTGCCAAGAAGTCCTGGGCTACAAAGGATGAGCCCAGCTTGTTGCCTTCCTTGCTGCTGAGCCCCGGGCAGCTCATCCACATCCAGAGGAACAGCACTGTGGTGCTGCTCAGACACTCCTGCAAGGTCCCTGTGGGCTTTGGGGACAGCTGGAAGAAGTACCTCTGTGGAGAGTTTATGAAACTATTTTATAAAGCTAAAAGAAAGAAAAAAAGAAAACATTACACTTTTTGTCTTTTTGAGACAGGGTCTTGCTGTGCAGGTCAGGCTGGTCTAGAGTTCACTTTGTAGCCCAGGCTGGTTTTGAACTCTCAAGGATCCTCCTGCCTCAGCCTCCTGAGTGCTGGGATTACAGGTGTTTCCCCGACTCCTGGCTATGTCACCCTCAGTTTTTAAACAAATTTGAGAACTTGCTAAAGTTCCGAACAACTCGCCATCTGACTGGTTCAGCCCAGACACTACTGAAAGAAATCTTAGGTGTGGGCTAATGCAACTGTCCTCATTTCATTCCTGAAACATTCCAGAAACTTTAGAAGAGAAGAATCTGAGAGGAAACTTCATCCAGATGGAAGAATCTGCCACTTGTGGTCTGCTTCTTCCATCCTTAAGGCTTTTACACAGAGTTCTGAGATCTCAATGTGAGATCCGTGTTGAAAAGCAGTGACAGGAGTAGAAATGAGGACTT
>NW_004525519.1:0-1390 GCF_000260255.1 Octodon degus
GACTGAGTAGTGGGAGCCACAACACTGGAGCTGAGATAGCTGATAATGGCTTTCAAAAAATGCCCAAAGAGCACTGAGGTACACAAATGAGCAACAAGTGCAGTGGCCACTGATTCAAAGGACAACTTATATACATCTTCCAGCAATGAACAAGGCTAGCCCTATGAGGGAATGTCAAGTAAGGCAGGAAATATTTTCCCTTGTTTCTAAACCCTAACACTCCCCAAAGCCTTCTTTCAGGCCAGGCAGGATTTCCTCAACTGAAAAGCTAATAGTGACCATGTATAGATTGTTCGTTCTCTTCTGCCTCAAGGGCTTCTGTTTTGGGCTCTGTCCATGTTGTTAGGCCACAGCCAATATTCCACCTGTGTGGGTACAGACAGTGTAACATCTTAGGAACCCTGTCTGGCTTGGGTTTGCCTTCACAGGTACATACGTAGCATTTCCCTTTCTGACTGACTACTCTGTGTAAATCAAACTGCTCTGTGATCCTCATGCTGATTCTCCTGGGAAACCTGGCGCAATCTCCACTTTAGCTGTGGCAGAGAAGCCACTCTTGTTTCCCTTTAAGGTCCCTCTTAGGATTAATTCTGTGACTCCTGACCCACATTATTTTGCAGGTTATACTCTGAAACTACCTGGCAGTGGCCTCACAGGGCCATGTCTTCAGGATTCACTGAGATGGAGACCCTAAACACTCTCCCTTGTTTTGCTTTGGTGACACCTAGAAATGAACAAAAATATCTTCCTTCATTGACTCTCAACATGAGCTATATTTCTTGGGCCTTCCCACCTCAGTTAGATGCCTCAATGATAGAAACCAGTCTGTAGAACAACAACTGTATGCAGAGCACTCTGATAGTGATGTTACGATCTCTTGTGCAGTGAACCAGTCACTCTGTGTGAGTGTGGCACAAGGAAAGCCCTGGCTCTGGAGGGCAACATGTCCTTTTTCTGGCTTCACAGGAGCCACCTGGGTCTTGCTCTGTCCTTGTGGTGACAGGGCTCATGCCTTAGGCAGCCATATTCCCAGGCCTCTGTGACTGAGCTGTAAGATGTCTTTCCCTTGCACATTTGTACTCTGAAGACAAAGATTCACCAGGCTATTTTTTTTCTGAGTTATGGTGATCGTGATGGGCAGATATGATCAGTTATCTCTGTGAACTGTGATTTCTAGGAAACTAGTGTTATTTATGTTTGCTATCTTGCAAAACCTAGCTCCCAACCACCCATGGTTTCTGTCCAGGTTACTAGGTGAACCTCAGCTCCACCAGGATGTCCGTGTCCTTTGACTGCCAGTACAGAATGGCACCCAGTCTCTTTGTCCCTCTGGCCCTAGGCAAGTTTAGGAAATTGAGTTCCTTGGGCAGCATTTTGCTCATTATTCACC
>NW_004525519.1:2825-3930 GCF_000260255.1 Octodon degus
ATTTCCAAGTTCTGGCTATTACAAAGTGTGCTGCTATAAACATAGGTACGTATATATCAATATGATATGACGCTTTCAGTTCCTCTGGGAAAATTCCCAGTAGGGGGATAGCAGGCTTGAATGGGATTTCCAGTCCTAGTTTTCTAAGGAGTCTCCACACTGATTTCCTTAAAGGTTGCACCAGTCTACATTCTCACCAACAGTGGAGAAGGGTTCCCCTTTCCCCACAGCCTCTCCAACATTTGTTGTTGGCTGATTTCTTTATGATAGAAATTTTTTGTGGGGTGAAATGGTATCTCAGTGTTATTTTAATTTGCATTTCACAGATGGCTAGTGATGTGGAGCATTTTTTATATATTTATTCGCTTCTTTAATTTCATTCTCTGAGAAGTGTGTGTTCATCTCAGATGCCCATTTATGGATTGGGTCTTTAAATTTAGGGGCCCTAATGTTCTTTAGTTCTTTATAAATTCTAGAGAGCAGACCTTTGCCTGAGTGATTATTAGTTAAGATTTTTTTGAAGTTTGTGGGTTGTCTTTTCACTTTGTTGATAATTTCTTTTGTCGTGAAAAAAACTTATCAATAAGAGATGGTCCCAGTTGTTAATTCTTTCAAGTGTTTCTCTTGCTATTTGATTTCTGTTCAGGAACTCTTTGCATACCCATATGTCATTCAAGAGATCCTCCTACTTTCTCTTCTAGGAGATTTAGTGTTTCTGATTTAATGCTCCGTTCTTTAATCCATTTTGATTTTAGTTTAGTGCATGACGATAGACCTGGGTCAAGTTTTAATCTTCGGCATGTAGAGAGTCAATTTTTCCAGCACCATTTGTTAAAGAGACTATCTTTCTTCCAGTAAGTGTGTTTGGCCCCTTTGTCAAAGATCAGGTGGCTGAGTGCATTCCTAGAGGCCTCTGCATCTACTAGTCTATTCCACTGATCTTCAGGTCTGTTTTGTTGCAAATACCATGCTGATTTTATTACAGTAGCTTTGTAGTATAATTTCAACTCAGGAATTGTAATGCCCCCTGCTTTGTCTTTCTTGGCCAAGATTGCCTTTGCTATTCTAGGTCTTTCTTGATTCCAGACAAATTTCAGGAACATTT
>NW_004525519.1:12280-13020 GCF_000260255.1 Octodon degus
ATCTGTAACCCATTGATTGCTCAGTAGGGTGTTGTTTAATTTCCATGTATTTGCCGGGTTTTTCTGGTTTCTTTTGTTATTCATTTCCAGTTTCATTGCATTGTGGTCAGTAATATGCATGGAATAATTTCTGTTTTCTTGCATATACTTAAGCATGATCTCTGTACTAGAATGTGGTCTATTTTAGAAAATGATCCATGTGCAGCTGAAAAAAATGTGTATTCCGCTGTGCTTGGGTGGAACACACTGTATATGTCTACCAAGTCCATTTGTTCCAAGATCTGGTTCAGTTGTGCTATTTCTTTGCTAATTTTTTGTCTGGTTGATCTATTTATTTGGTATAAGGGGTGTTAAGGTCTCCTGATAAGATTGTTATATTGGATATTAGATTTTTTATCTCTATTAAAGTTTGTCTTATATAGTTGGGTGTTCCCGTGTTTGGTCCATGCATATTTATGATTGCTATTTCATCCTCTTGAATTTTTCCTCTAACTAGTATATCATGGCCTTCTTTATTTCGTTTGATCATTCTCGGTTTGAAGTTGAGACTGTCTGAGAAAAGGATTGCTGCCCCTGCTTTTTTCTGAAGTTCTGGGGCATGTAGTATTGTTTGCCATCCTTTGACTTTCAGCTTGTGAGTTTCTTTATGAGTTAAGTGTGTTTCTCGTATGCAACATATTACTGGGTTTTGTTTCCTAACCCACTGTGCCAATCTATTTCTCTTAATTGGTGAATTGAGT
>NW_004525519.1:13785-15477 GCF_000260255.1 Octodon degus
ACAAATCACTCTATTCATTAAGAGAATGTAACTATATATCTATCCTAACCACTTTGAATACACAGATACAAAATGGACATTCATCTGTATACTCTTTTTTTTTTGTCTAAACGTTAATTTAGTCAGATCACTCATTAATTAAAACATGCAAAATATGTCTGTACATTCTCTCATATTCTTCTTTCCATGATGTGGAGCCTAGTTCCCCTCCTCTTGAACAGAGCTTGGCTTGACTTGCTTCCAATATGTGTTGGCGCATTCATTAGTCAGTGTAGGTATATTAGTTGGCATATTAGTCCATCTTTATATTTTGCTTGCTGCTCTTTCTCTTGGATTGCTTATTCAGGGGAAGCTAGTTGCCACATAGTGAAGACAACCAAGCAGTCCAAGCAGAGCTCCATATGGTGAGACCCAGAGGTCTATGGCCGATAGCTAAGAACTGAGGCCCCCTGACAGCAGCTGTATGAGTGCACCGTCTCAGGGGTGGCTCTTCTAGCTTCAGTCAAGCCTTCAGAGGATGAGTGTGTCTCCAGGTACCATTTTGAAAGCAAGTCCATTATGGACCCTGAGACACAGCCACCCAGGGCAGCTAAGCCAACCCAGAATTCTCAATCACACAAACTGTGAGACAATAAATGTTTCAAATCAGATACCTGTAACTAATACACAGAGGTTACACAAAAGTTCTTAATTTTGGAAATACAATACATGCACAAATACACATCTACAAAAATAATAATGAGTGATGTGATTAAAAAGGAGGTTGGGGCTCTATAAGCACACAAAGAAGGAATCCCAGCCTTGGCTAGGGAGATGGATATTCAGTAGTGTCCACAGAAATAAAGTGCAAGTAACAACAGGCAGGGAGACAGTGTTCTTAATATAAGTGAGTGTTTCTCAACTCCAGGCAACTTTTCTATATTTAGCTTTATGATTCCAGGGCTAGGATGCTGTGCACCTCAGCTAGATTTTCACTGGGATCTGCCATTAAGAAGCACAGTAAGGGGCTGGGGAGATAGCTCAGTAGAATAAGCGCTTGCCTGGCAAGCTCAAGGCCCTGAGTTCAATTCCCAGTTTCACCAAGGGGGAAAAAAAAGAATCACTGTAGACAGGTTGTAGGCTGAAGGAAGAAGATAAGGGATTGCTCTCGTCCATTTGCTTCCTGTTCCTGCTAGCAAGAGCCATGTTAATTGGGGCTCTCCAGTGAAACAGCCATAAAATAAGCTAGGATTTGGGGTAATCAAAGCACTGGGGAAAGAGAATAAGAGGAGACATAGCCTATGATTTGTTCTTACATTTTCTTCACAAAATATCAATAAATAGTTGGTCAGCTGTCGTGAGTATTTTTCTATTTTGTGGTAAGATACTTTTAATTCTGGGAAGATACACAGGAGGGGAATGCCGGGGTCAAATGGAATATCTAGTCCTAGTATTTTGAGTAATCACCACATTGCTTTCCACTAGGAAATATTCCCACCAACAATGGAAAATGGTTCATTTTTCCCACAGACCCTCCAGGATTTGTTATTTGTTTATTTCTTTTATTTTTTTCAAATCAAATCGCTAGGACAGTTTCTATTTATTTATTTAATTATTTATTTATTTGAGAGAGAGAGAGAGAGAGAGAGAGAGAGAGAGAGAGAGACCAGCTCAGCCCACTAGGGGGCAGGGCTGGCTGGCATGTGGTGCTGG
>NW_004525520.1:0-555 GCF_000260255.1 Octodon degus
TATATCTTGTCGATTCAGTTGCGGTAATTTGAACCGTTCTAGGAATGTGTCCATTTCTTCCATATCTTCTATTCTGTGAGAGTAAAGATTCTCAAAGTAGCTATTGATAATCTTCTGAATTTCTACTGGATCTGTGGTAATTACATCATTTTCTTTCCTTATTACTTGTACTTGAATTTTTTCTTTCCTCTTTTTGATGAGGTTAGCTAGGGGCTTATTGATGTTATTTAATCTTTCAAAGAACCAGCTTTTTGCTTTTTTAATTCTTTGAATTGTTTTCTTCATCGCAATTGAATTAATTTCTGCTCGAAACTTTATGTTTTCCTCCCGTCTTTGGGCTCTGGGTTTGGTTTCCTCTTCCTTTTGTAGTTTTTGAAGGTGCAGCACTAGAGTATTTTTTGTTCCCTTTCTGTTTTCCTAATGTGTGAGTTCACAGCTATGAATTTCCTTCTGAGAACTGCTTTCATCATTTCCCATGAATTACGATTAGTAGTGCTAGAATTTTCATTGAATTGTGGATATTGTTGAATTTCTTGTTTAATTTCATCTGTGACC
>NW_004525520.1:2131-3776 GCF_000260255.1 Octodon degus
CTATTTCTTTCCTGTATTGCTCATTCAAAGAGTCCGTCATTTTTCTAATCTCCTCTATTTTTTTTAATCAATGTCCTCTTTAGAAGCAGTTATAAATTGTTTTACTGCAGTGTTTTTTTCAGATTGGGTTTCCTCCCTATATTTCTGTAGTTGCTTCTTTACTTCAGATGCTATGAGTTCTGAGAATGTTTTTTTTTAATTTCAGAAAAGAATTGTGCTTTGAATCCTCTATATCTTTCTGTAGTTGCTTATTTACTATCAACACTATTAATTCATGCATTTGTCCTGAGCGAGTGGCCTCCGTACTTGTTCTGGGAGGGCACTGGGTTTCCTCCATGTTTCTGTATTTGATTCTTTAGTGCAGATGTTATTAATTCAGGGATTTCTTTTTTCATTTCCAATCTGAGTTCCTGTATACCTTTCTGCAGCTGTTTCTTTATTTCAGAAGCCGTTGTTTCATTGCTTTCACCTGTGTGATTCCTTATTTGTTCTGTGTTACTTTCCTCTGCACTTGTCATGGGTGGGCTTGGGTTCTGAGGTTGCATTTTGTTCCTTCTCATCATTTTGTGTAGCACTGTCTTCTGAACTTTGTTGTAGATCTTCGTTGTAGTTTTAACCTTAGCACGTACTGAAGTTCATGTGCAGATCTACAAATTCTGGAAATATCCAGCTGTGCCTGGCTTGGGTCTGGCTTCTGTGCTCAGCTACTTCCTGCTGCTGCCCTTGAGGGTGAACCTGTTGTGCCCCTCTGGCAAGATGTTCTGCTCCTGGACTAGCTGGGTGTTTCTATCCTCTACCTTCTCTGTGGGGATTGCAGCTGCAGGGTTACAACCCAGGCCTGTATGCCAGGACTGAGCTGAGCCTAGAGGGGACAAGGTGGAGGAAGTGGGAGAGGCACCTCTCTCACACACTCACTGGGTCTGGGCTAGTACTGAGTCTGGGTGTTCTTGGAACTTGGCAGAAATTCCTACTCTGTGGGCAGGGTGGGGGTGGTGCTGTGGGGAGTTGGGGGGCATCGCAAGGGGGTGGAAGATGTTCTCACCCTTGCTGTGCCTGGGCTGGGACCAGGAGTTGGTCCCGCTGGCACAGTCTAGCCAGAAGCTCTCCCACACACTCACCTGACCTGGGCTCGGACTGAGTATGGGGGTCCCTGGAAGGAGGAAGAAATTCCTACTTGGTGTTTGGGGTGGGGGAGGTGTTGCGGAGTGGTGATGGGGCCTCCCAATGGGGTGGAAGATGATCTCACCCACGCTACACCTGGGCTGGGACCAGGAGTTGGTCCCGCTGGCACAGGATAGCTGGAAGCTCTCCCACACACTCACCAGACCTGGGCTAGGACTGGGTCTAAATTTATGAATTTAACTTGATGAAAAATACCTGTTCCTTATTATGCTTAAGATGTTTGATATGCAGACAGATAGTAAGGTTAAGCTTAATAGCCTAAGTTGTTTGATAATAACAATGGGCTTGTCTTCTGGATGGTTAACAACCTAAGTTTGCAGACCAAAATTAGAGAACAAGGAGGGCTATAAGGAAAGCCAACATTTTGGCCCTAACCTACTAAGGTCAATTAAGACTCAGGACATATGAGAACTTGTACGGTAATGTCATATAACTTGGTAGTGTCCCAAATTTTCTGATCAAG
>NW_004525520.1:4362-6612 GCF_000260255.1 Octodon degus
TCTCAAGTCCATATCTTGTACAGCAATTAACCACTAAGAAGAATGTATACAGTGTGTTAATTATTGAAACTGTCCTAGCGATTTGATTTGAAACTGTCTCATTGCTATTTGTTTATCAATAAAATTATGAAAAAAATAAATGAATTTATGAATTTAATAGAAATCTTTTTCTATGGATTTAGGGTTTCACATTTTCAGTAAAATTGCCTTTCAGAATCAAAACACCATATCTCTCATTCTTAAATGACCAAAAAGAAAGATTAGAAATGCCAAAGAAGTTCTAATAATAATTATGGTTAGTTCCAGCCCTAGCCCAGGCCAGGTCAGTGTGTGGGAGAGCTTCCAGCTGCCCTGCATCCATGAGATCTGTCTGGTCCAAGCTCAGGCACTACATTGGTGAGACCTTATTCCACCCCCTTGGGACCCACCACCACGACTTTGCAGCCCTCCGCGCTGACGACCTATTGACTGAGAATTTCTGTCATGTACTCGGGACACCCAAATCCAGCCCTAGTCCAGGCCCGGTGAATGTGTGGGAGAACTTACTCTCTCCCCTACTCCTACTTGTCCACTTCAGACTAAGCTCAGTCCTGGCATACAGGCCTGGGGTTAAAGTCTGCAGGTGCAGTCCCTGCAGAGAGAGTATGGGATAGAACCACATAGGTAGTCCTGGGGCAGAACATCTTGCCAGAAGGGCACATGAGACTCACTCCCATGGGTGGCAGCAGGAAGGAGCTTAGCACAGCAGCCAGACCTAAGCCAGGCACAACTAGATAAATCCAAACTTTGTAGATCTGCACCTGAATTTCAGTAGGTGCTAAGGTTATAACTGCCCCAAACCACTACAACAAAGGTCAGAAGACAGTGCTACACAAAATGACAATGAGAAGGAGCAAAATGCAATCTGAGAACTGAAGCCCACCCATAACAAGGGCAAAGACACTAACGCAGAACAAATTGGGAATCACACAGCTGAACTCAATGAATCAACACATTCTGAAATAAAGAAACAACTGCAGAAATGTATAGAGGAACTCAGATTGGAAATTAAAAAAGAAATTACTGAATTAATATCATCTGCAGTAAAGAATCAAATGCAGAAATATAAGGAGGAAGTCCAATGCCCACCCAGAACAAGTGCAGAGGACACTAAGGCAGCTGAAATGTAAGAATTAATAGCATTGGAACTAAATGAGCAACAGCAAAAAGGTATACAGGAACTGAGACCAGAAATAATTTCTGAAATAAAAAAAAGAAATCTCTGAACTCATAGCATCAGAAGTAAAGAATCAAATACAGAAACATAGGGAGGAAACCCGATCTGAAAAAAACTCTGCAATAAAAGAATTTATAACTACTTCTAAAAAAGACATTGATAAAAATAATAGAAGAGAATAGAAAGCTTACAGATTCCTTGAATGAGCAATACAGGAAAGAAATAGGCTGTATGAAGCAGAGTCAAAGAGATATAGAGGAAGTTAAAATCTCTATCACAAGCTTGCAAAACTGCATGACTGAAAGTGAAGACACAATTTTAGATATTGGAGAAGCTGGTGCAGCTAGAAAAAAGGTAAGAAAAGATCTCTTAAAAACAACTAGGAGACTCAGTCCTAGCCCAGGTCCAGTGAGAGTGTGGGAGAGCTTCCTGCTACACTGCACCAGCGGGAACAGTCCCAGCCCAGGCACGGCATGGACTGGACCCTCTCTCACCCCCTTGTGCCGCCCCCCACCACTCCGCAGTGCCTGCCCCACCACGCCCGCAGAGTAGGAATTTCTGCCGCGTTCTGGGAACCCCCAGACCCAGACCTAGCCCAGGTCCGGTGAGTGTGTGGGAGAGCTTCCTCTTCCCCATACTTCACCTTGCTCCCTCCAGGCACAACTCAGGCCTGGCATACATGCCTGGGGTGTAACCCTGTAGCTGCAATACCTGCAGAGAGTGTAGAGGATAGATCCACCCAACTAGGCCAGGAGCAGAACATCTTGCCAGAGGGGCACAACAGGTTCACCCTCAAGGGCAGCAGCGAGAAGGAGCAGAGCACAGCAGCCAGACCCAAGCCAGACACAGCTGGATAAGTCCAAACTTTGTAGAGCTGCACCTGAACTTCAGTGTGTGTGAAGGTTATAACAACGGCAAACATCTACAATAAAGGTCAGAAGACAGTGCTACACAAAATGATGAGAAGGAACAAAATGCAACCTCAGAACCCAAGCCCACCCGTAACAAGTGCAGAGGACACTAACACAGAACAA
>NW_004525520.1:12822-13721 GCF_000260255.1 Octodon degus
GGAAATTCATAGCTGTGAACTCACACATTAGGAAAACAGAACGGGAACAAATAAACACCCTAATGCTGCACCTCCAACAACTAGAAAAGGAAGAGACAACCAAACCTTGAGCCGAAAGACAGGAAGAAATCATAAAGATTAGAGGAGAAATTAATTCAATTGAAAGGAATAAAACAGTTTAAAGAATTAGCAAAACAATAAGCTGGTTCTTTGAAAGATTAAATAAAATCATTAAGCCTCAGCTAACCTCATCAAAAAGAGGAAAGAAAAAATTCAAATACAAGCAATAAGGAATGAAAAACGTGTAATTACCTCAGACCTAGTGGAAATTCAGAAGATTATCAATAACTACTTTGAGAATCTTTACCCTCACAGAACAGAAGACACAAATGAAATGTACAGATTCCTAGGAAGGCACAAATTACCAAAACTGAATCAAGATGATATAACCATTCTCAATAGCCCAATAGCAGCCAATGAAATATGACATGTAATAAAAAAAAAAAAAAAACTACCGACAAAGAAAAGTCCAGGTCTGGATGGATTCACAGCTGAATTTGACAAGAAATTTACCGAAGATGTAGTCTCTATACTCCTCAAAATCTTCAATGAAAATGAAAAGGAAGCAATCCTCCCAAAATCATTCCTGGAGTCAAGTATTACACTGATACCAAAACCAGAGAAAATTGCAACTAAAAAAGAGAACTAAAGCCCAATCTCCCTCATGAACATACATGTAAATGCTTAATAAAATCCTAGCGAATAGAATACAGCAAATCATCAAGAAGATCATACTCCATGACTAGGTAGGATTCATCCCATGGATGCAAGGATGGTTCAATATTCGAAAATCTATCAATGTAATACACTATATCAATAGAGCGAAAACTAAAAACCAC
>NW_004525521.1:0-831 GCF_000260255.1 Octodon degus
TTTAGACAAGATATCATCTACATCTTGTACTCTGAATAACTACTACAAAGAGAAAAATATGCAATGTATTAATTATTGTAACTGTCCTACTAATCGATTTTGAAACTGTCTCATTGTTATTTCTTTCTCAATAAAATTAGTTTAAAAAAACAAAAACAAAACCAGAACTTGTGTAAGGAAGAAAATTACAAAGATCTGAAGAGAAACCTGTGAAACAGAGACTAAAAAGCAATAAACAGAGTAAGTGAATCAGATAGCTGGTTCTCTGAAGGAATAAACAAAATAAGGGCTGGCCAAATAGCTCAGCGGATTAAAGCACCTGCCTAGGCAGAAGTAGGGCCTGAGAGTTTGATCCCTGGGCCCGAGGTGCGGGCCCCACCCCAGGGGCATGCTGAGACAGTGATTGTTGAGACTGGGTATAGTGATACGTGCCTGTAATCCCAGCACTTGGAAGGTTGTAAACAGGAGAATCAATACATGTCCAATCTGTGTAGTGAGATCCTGTAGACCCTGTCCAAAAAAAGAAAAAAGAAAAGAAAGAATAAACCAAATAGATAAATCCTTGCCAATCTTGCAAAAAATGAAAGACAAAACACAAGTATATGCAATTCGAAATGAAAATTATGAAATCACAACAGAAATTTCTTAGCAACTATTTCACAAATCCATATGCTAAAAATTTGCAGAACTCAGAAAAATTGGTGCAATTTCTAGGTATATATGTATTATCAAAACTGCACTAAGGGGGCCGGGGAGATGGCTCAGTAGGATAAGCGCTTGACTGGCAAATGCAAGGATCTGAGTTCAATCCCCGGTTCCGAAAAAAAAAAA
>NW_004525521.1:2350-11141 GCF_000260255.1 Octodon degus
ATTTTTACACAGAAATTTAGAAATCTAGTCATATACAGCATTGTAGAAGGACAGTACTATGACTTTTTTTCTTGTGTCTTGTTTTCATTTGTTACACTTTTTTAAAGCAAACATTTACTTCAGAGATAGCATGGCAGTAATTTGTATGACATAACAAGCAGTACATATTTAGAAGACCAGAATGGCAGACATTGCAAGCATGACAATACTATTACACATTGCTATCTTCAGTGCAGTTGCTTAGTTCACAGGTATCAGCATATATAGTTAGTCAGGGTGAGAATCCTACCAGTTAACTGCTAGTTTCAAAAATCTGCTGAAGATTCTCAGGATCATTGCCTTAAGCATTTTGTACATATAAATGTATGGTTTTTTCACCTGTCATGTTTCCTAGTTTTTGTCCTTGCCCTCTCTTTGTTGTTTAATCCTTATGTTCTCACTTTCCTTTTAACTGTGGTATATCTTTCAATTTTTATTTCTTCTTCTGTGTTCTTACACTAGGGAGACTATACAATATTTACACATATGGGTCTGGTTTATTTCACTTATGAATGTATCTTCAAATGGCATCCACTTAAATATAAAGGCTTTGAGTTTATCATTCATTATAGCTAATACTCCACTGTATAAAAACACCACATCTTTTTCATCTATTCCTCAGGTGACAGGCATCTTGGTTGTTTTGGCAGATAGCATTATTCTGATCCCCAAACCAGAGAAAAATCCCACCAGAAAAGAGAAGTACATGTGAATCTCTTTTATGAATAAAAATGCAAAAATCCTCAATGAGATACCGAGAAAGAGGATTCAGGATGTCATAAATAGATTATACACCATGAGAAAGTAAACTTCATCCAAAAGATGCAAGAATGGATCAACATATGCAAATCACTATGTAAACAGAAGCGGGGAAATGAAAAATGAAATTATCTAATATTCACAGGAAAAGCCTTTGACCAAATTCAACATCCATTCATGACAAAAAAAAACTCTGAGGAAAATAGATATGAAAGAATCTTACCTCAATACAATAAAAGCCACTTACGTTCAACCTACTGACATCATCATTATGGGGAAAATCTGAAAGATTTTCCTCTAAAGTCAGGAAGAAAACAATGATATGCACTCTCACCATCCCTGTTCACCATAATCCTCAAAACATTATCCAGAACAATCAGGCAAGAGAGATAAAGGGACACATCTAGAAAGGGATAAAGATGAAGTATCTTTATTTGCTGATGACATTGCCCTTTACTTACAAGACCCAAAGAATTCCACCAAAGGATTCTTAGACTTAATAATCAAATTCAGCACTGTAATATAATACAGAATAGACACACAACAATCACTTGCATCCCTGTCCACTAAGAACAAACTCACTGACAAAGAGATTAGGAAAAAATGTCATTCATAATACAATCAGGAAAAAATAAATACTTAGGAGTCAACACAACTGAGGAACTTAAAGACCTCTACAATGAAGATTATATCACTCTACAAAACAAAATTGAGGAGAGCACCAGAAAATGAAACGATAGAACTTGTTCCTGGATAGGCAGAACCAATATTGCCAAAATGGCTATAGTTCCACAAATAATATACAGATCTAATGCAATCCCATCCAAAATCCCAAAAGTATTTCTCACAGATCTAAAGAAAACACCCTAAAATTCATATGATATCAGAAGAGACCCAGAATAGCAAAGCAATCCTGGGTAACAAAAGCAAAACAAGAGGCATTACAATCCAAGCTTTGAATTCGTATTTCAAAGCTATTGTGATTAAAACAGCATGGTACTGGCACAAAAACAGGTATGTGGGTCACTGGGACAGAATAGAGGTAGCAGAAATAATCACAGGCAACTCAGCTATTTGATCATTGACAAAGGGGCAAAAGACGTACACTGGAGAAAAAACATCTTCTTTAATAGAGGGTACTGGAAAGTTGGACATATCTCAGTGTGTAGTAAACTAAAATCAAAATGGATCAAAGACACAAATGTTAAAACAGTAATACTTAATCTGCAGGAAGATCAAATAGGTAAGATTCTGGAAGACATAGACATAGACAAGGACTTTCTGACCAGACACCAATAGCACAAGAAATAATAATGAGATTTCACAAATAGGGTCATACCAAATGAAAAATCTTTTGCACAGCAAAAGAAAACAATCAATAGAATGAAGAGACACTTACAGAAAGGGAAAAATATTTTGGCAGCTAATCCTGTGATAGAAGACTAATTTCTAAAATATATAAGGAGCTAAAAAATACTAGAACCCACTTTAGATTAAAAAAAAAACCAAATTAGAATGGGTAGATGAATTGAGTAGACATTTCTCAGGAGAATTACAAATAGTCAATGAAGAAATGTTCAACATCTCTAACCATCTGAAAAATGCAAACTAAAATTTTTACCAGGCACTCTTCAGACAAAGGAGTAATATCTAGAACATATAAAGAACACAGAAAGTTCAGACCTGCCAAGTTTAAAGCACAGTGTAAAACTAGGCATCTGGAATCAATAGCGGTTTCTCAGATGAAGAAGTGCAAACAGCCAGTAAATATATGAAAAAATGCTCAACGTCACTGGTCATTTGAGAAATCCACATTAAAACAACATTGAGATTCTGTCTCACTCCAGGAAGAATGGCTATCACCAAGAAATCAACCAATAACATATGGTAGTGAGGCTGTAGGGATAAAAAATCCTTTTCCATTGCTGATGGGAGTGTAGACTGACACAAGAAGTATGGAAATCGGTGTAGAGATTCCTCAAAAAACTAAAACTAGAGGTTCATTTGATCAAGTTGTTCCCTCCCTAGGCATTTTTCTGAAAGAATAAAGAGTATCACACTACAGTGACAGATGCATGCCCATGTTTACAACAGCACAATTTATAATAGCTAAATCTTACAAACAGTCCATATGCCCATCGACAGGTGGATGGAAAAAGTAAAGGTGATATTTATATGCAATGAACTGCTCTGGGATGAAGAAAGATAAACTTGAGCCATTTGTAGGAAAATGGTTGTGCAAGGATGGGATAGGGGAAAGGAAGAAAAGGCAAAAGAAAAAAAGAGAATAGGTGATAAAATGGAAACAACGCTTTTATAAATAGGGAGAAGGGGTGAACAAAGGGAAGGAGAATGAGAAAAAAAGAATTAAGACATATCATGTACTGGTTCGAATTCCCTGGGATGAATGTGAACAATATATATGACAAATATGTACTAATAAAAAGTTTTCTAAAAAAATGAAACGAGATACCATCTTACCCAAAAAAGAAAGGCTCTGATCAAACAATAAAATAACAAATGCAGGTAAGAATGTGGGTAAGAAGGAACCACTTTTTCACTGTGGACTGGAATGTAAACTAGTACAAGCACTATGGAAATCACCGCGGAGATAGCTCAAAAAACTAAAAGTAGAAATTCCATTCAACCAAGATATTTCCCTTCTAGGCATCTCCTCAAAAGAGTTAAAGTCATTATACTGCAGCAATACGTGCATCCCCGCGGTTATGGCTGCGGCGTCTCATGGCTAAGTTATGAAGGGCGTGTATGTGCCTTAGGGAGATGAGTAGATAAAGACACGGTGTTCATATGCACTGGAATACTGCCCCACCATAGAAAAGGGTAAGTCTGAGACATTTAGAGACAAAGGGATATAACTTGAGAATATCTTAAGTGAAATAAGTCACACATGCACAAGCTTAAATAGTGCCTGGCTTCTCTTACATGAAGGGAAAATTATACTATATATTATGTATTATATATTTTATATATTATGCTACATATTGTATATCATGTATATATTGGAGAGAGAGAGAGAGAGAGAGAGAGAGAGAGAGAGAGAGAGAGAGAGAGAAAGAGAAAGAAAGGAGATACTCAAGGATCCACAAATTATTATGCTATTTCAAAAATATTTTATTTTTTTATTTTTCAAAGAATACAAAAATGATTTAAAAATAGCATTAGAAATGATACAAAACTTCACTAAACAAAGTAGTAGGAATTCAACAATGGTTGTTATATTGCACGATGTTTTCTTCAAATTAGTTGCTCAGGTTACCAGATATAAACGTGCAAGATTGGTTCAAAGGAAAACACAAGGGCCAGGCAGATGGCTCAGTAGAATAAGCACTTGCCTGGCAAGTGCAAGGGTCTGAGTTCAACCCCTGGTTCCACCAATAAAATAAAACTAAATTAAACAATAACAAGACTTGTAAGAAATTCAAAAGAAAAAGATAAAAAGCAAAAAATTGAGCATTAAGTGCTCCTTTCAAAAGACCAGCAAAAATTGACAGCACAATTATCCAAACTATCCCACATACATACCTTAATATATCTTTTCCCCTTCTTTTGTTTGTCATTTTCCTCATCACAGATTTTTCTCTCCACTGAACAAATTCTTTCCCTTTCACAGTATCTCTTGTACCTTTCAGATTTTAATTACTCTTTCAGGTTCTTATGCTAGCAAGATAATACAATGTTTGCACATGTAGATCTGATTTATTTCACTTGCCAATATAATTTCTACCTCTATCCATTTATCTACAAAAGTCTCAAATTTATCCTTTTATATAGCTGAATACTACTCCATTGTGTAAAAATACCACATCTTTATTACCCATTCCTCAGTTGATGGGCATTGGAGTTGTTTCCAAGATTTAGCTATGACAAATTGTGCTGCTATAAACATGGGTGAACATATATCACTGTGGTATGATGATTTCAGTTCTTTTGGAAAAAAAACTAGGAGGGGAATAGCTGACTTGTATGGAACCTCCAATCTGAGATTTTTGAGGAATCGTCATATATCATTTCCGTAGTGGTTGTGCCAACCTGCACTCCCACCAACAGTGGAGAAGTGTTCCTTTTTCTCCACATCCCCTCCAGTACTTGTTATTGGTTGACTTCTTGATGATAGCCATTCTTTCCAGTAGAAAATGGCATCTCAGCATTGTTTTAATTTGTATCTCTTGAATGACCAATGATGTTGAATATTTTCTCATATATTTATTTGCCATTTGTATTTCTTCATTTGTGAAATGTATATTTGTCCCAGATGCCCATTTTTGGATGTGGTCTTTGAATTTTGCAGACCTATTTTTTTTAAATATGTTCTTGGTAGGAGTCCTATGTCTCACTTTTAACCCAAAAGAAATTTGTGGATTTTCTTTTTACTCTGTTAGTGATTTCATTTGACATGCAGAAACTTTTCAAAAAGATGAGATCCCAGTTATTGATTCTTTAAAGTATTTCCTGTGCAGTTTTATTTTTATTCATGAACTCTCTACTACCCCTGTGTCCTTAAGGTTTGTACCTCCTTTCTCTTCCAGAAGATTTAGTGTTTCAGTTTTAATATTTAAGTCTTTAACCCATTTTGACTGTAGTTTTGTGCATGGTGCTGGGCATGGGTCTATTTTAGACTTTGGCCTGTAGAAAGCCAGTTTTTCCAGTGTCATTTATTAAAGAGACTATCTTTCTTCCAAGGAACATGTTTGGGCCCTTTGTCAGAGATAGGGTGGCTGAGTGTGCTTCTAGTTGTCTCTGCATCTTCCAATCTGTTCCAGTGATCCTCAGGTCTGTTTTATTTGCCAGTACCATGCTGATTTTATCACAGTAGCCTTGTAGTATAATTTCAAGTCAGGGATTGTAATGCCTCTTGCATATCCTTTGTTACCTAGGATTCTTTTTCTTATTTTAGGTCTCTTCTGATTCAAGGTGAATTTTATGAATATTTTTTCTAGATCTGTGAGGCATACTGATGATATTTTAATTGGGATTGCATTGAATATGAATAACAATTTTGGAATTATGGCCATACTTGCAACGTTGGTTCTTATTAAAGAGCAAGGGATATCTTTCCATTTTCTGAAATCCTCTTTGATCTCTTTTTTTCAAGTACTATAATTTTTGCTGTATGAATCCTTTACTTCCTTTGTTAGATTGATTTCCAAGTATTTCTTTTTTTGTATGTTATTGTGAAAGGCATGGTTTCTATAATTTCTCTTGGTGCATTCGCTGTTTGTATACAGAAATGCTATTGATTTTTAAGTGTTGAGTTTGTATCCTGCTATGCTACTTATTGGTTATTAAATCTACAAGTCTCTTAGTGGAGTTTTTGGGGTCTTCTCTGTATAGTACCATGTCACCTGCAAAAGATAACTTCACTTCTTTTCCAATTATTGTTTGTTTTGTTTCTCTCTTATCTAATGGTTCTGGCTAATGTTTCCACAATTATATTGAATAACAGTGGTGGAAGTGGGTATTCTTGTGTTGTTCCTGATTTTAAAGTGAAGGGTTTCAGTTTTTGTCCACTTAGTAAGATGTTGGCTGCTGATTTGTCATAGATGGCTTTATTGGGTTGAGGTACAGACCATCTGTTCTGATTTTCTATAGGGATTTTATCATGAATGAGTGTTGGACTTTGTCAAAAGCTTTTTCTGCATCTATTAAGATGATCATGTGAATTTTGTCTTTGACTCCGTTGATATGGTGTATTATATTTATGAATTTGCATACATTAAACCATCCCTGCATTCGTGGGATGGATCCCACTTGGTTGTGGTGTATAAACTTCTTGATGATTTACTATATTCTGTTTCCTAGTATTTTATTGAGGATTTTTGCATCTATGTTTATTAAGGAGCTTGGCATATACTTCTCTTTTTTGCTTGAGTCCTTCTCTGGTTTTAGTATCAGAGTAATATTTGCCTACAGGAATGAGTTTGGGAGAATTAACTCCCTTTCAATTTCATTGAAGAGTTAGAGAAGAGTTGGTAATTAGGTTCTCAAAATTTCTTGTCGAATTCAAATGTGTATCCATTAGGACCTTGGCTTTTGTTTGTGGGTAGAATTTTTATTAAATTTTCAATTTCATTGACTGATATTGGGTAGTTCAGAATTTTTATATCTTCTTGATTCAGCTTTGGTGGTTCATATGTACTGGGAATCTATCTATTTCTTCTATATTTTCCATCTGTGAGAGTATAGATTTTGAGAATAACTATTGATGATCTTTTGAAAATATATGGGATCTGTAGTGATTTCAACCTTTTCTTTCCTCATTGAATGAATTTGAATTTTTTCTTTCCCCTTTTGCACGGGGCTGGCTAGGGGTTTATCAATTTTATTTATTCTTTCAAAGAAGCAACTCTTTGACTCATTAATTCTTTGTATTTTTAAAAAAATTAACTTTAATGAGAAAGAAATAGCAACGATACAGTTTTAAAACAGATTAGTAGAACAGTTATGATTATTATAATGCATATAGTTGTCTTCATAGTAGTTATTCATAGTACAAGATGCAGATATGATATCTTATCTAAACACTATTAGTACGAATCTTTCTTCTCATTGAACTAACAGAAAGTAGCTATATATCTATATCTATATGTGTGTGTGTGCATGTGTGTGTGTGCATGTGTGTGTGTGTGTGTGTGTGTGTGTGTTTTCACTACAAAATGGTCCTTCATTTCTATCCCCATTTTGTTTAGTTTTGTCAGAGATGGGTATTCCACTGTGATTCATATATTGTAGGTGCATGAATTCAGCAAAGTAATCCAATATAGTCCAGTAGTCTATAATAGTAATGGATTATCCACATGACTGGCAATGTCAGGAGTTGTTCACTGGAACCTTGTACAGCTGAGCACATTAATATGGCTTTATTTTTTATACCTGGTTTTTATACTTTTCTGCTGGATGATTAAGACCAAGATAAAGCAAGATCTATATAACAAGAAATGGAACTTTTGCATCTGACAAGTTTAGTCAAATCTCTTGGCATTTACCCTGAAATCATCTATAGCAATTTTTAGATCTTTTGTCACTGTCAGCCATTTGGATGAGTCACAGCCTTTGCTTGACCAATTTGTTCTCTATGAAAGCCTGAGAGAATGATTTCTCTCTAGGTGATTCTCCTTAGGCACATTCTACGTCATCCATCACTTTCCTCTGTGGCCACATAATCTCCTGATCAGAATATCTAGGACACCACTGAGTTACAGGATGTTACAGTACAGATTATCCTATGTCCTGAGTTCTCAATGACCTTGAAAGGCTAGGGCCAAAATGTTGGCTGTCCTTGCAGCCCTTCTTTTTCTCTAATTTTTGGTCTGCAAACATTAACTAGTAACCATCCAGAAGAGAAGCTTAATGATATGATTACCCTATAACATAGGCAGCTGAACTTAACCTCACTATCTGTCTGAATATCAAACATCTTACACATAGCATGGAACAGGTACTTCCCATCAAGCATTGAGATGTTAAAGTTTAAGTCCCTACAGAATATGAAGAAAATATTTTAAAAAATTATTTAAAAAATAGGAATAAACAATTACATATTTTTACACAGAAATTTACAACTCTAACCATATCCAGCATTCCAGCATCATAGCAGGACAGTCCTATGACAGTTTTTTCCTGTCTCTTCTTTTCATTTATTATCCTTTCTTTTAAAGCAAACATTTACTTCAGAGACACTATGACAGTAATTTGTTTTTTCGGAACTGGGGATCAAACTCAGGCCCTTACATTTGCAAGGGAAGCGCTTATTTCACTGAACCATCTCTCCAGCCCTAATAATTGTTAATGACATGATGATCACTACATATTTAGAAGACCAGAATGACAGACATTGCAAGCACGACTCTACTATTACACATTGCTATCTTCAGTGCAGTTGCTTAGTTCACAGATATCAGCACATATAGTTAGTCAAGGTGAGAATCCTACCAGTTAACTGCTAGTTTCTAAAACCTGCTGAAGATTCTCAGGA
>NW_004525521.1:12016-12809 GCF_000260255.1 Octodon degus
TTGAAGTAGAAGCCATTTATTCCAATTTTCTGTAGGACTTTGAACATGAATGAGTTTTGGACTTTGTCAAAAGCCTTTTTGGCATTGATTGAGATGATCTTGTGGTTTTTGGATTTGGCTGTATTGATATAGTGTAGTATGTTTATACATTTGCATATATCGAACCATCCTTGCATCCCTGGGATGAGTCCTATCCAGTCAAGTTGTATCATCTTCTTTTTTTCCCATAAATTTTTTGAAAAATAAATAGCAATGAGACAATTTCAAATCAAATTGGTAGGACAGCTCCAATAATTAGCACATTGTGTACTGTAGTCCTAGTGGTTATTTTTTGTACAAGATACAGACATGATATCCTATTTAGAAACACTATTGAACAAATCCCTCTATGCATTGAATTCAGAGAATGTAGCTATATATCTATCCTAACAATTTTTTAATACACAGATACAAAATGGCCATTCATCTATATCCCTTTTTTGTTGTTGTTTAGTTCCATCATTTAAATATTATAAGTGTGTGAACTCAGCAAAATATTCCAAAACAGTCCAGTAGTCCATAATAGTATTGGGTCTTGTGCTTGACTGGCATTGTGACAAGTTGTTGACCTGAGTCCCCTGCAGCTCAACATAACACCATGGCTTTACTTCTTATCCTTCATTTTTATACATTTCTTCTGGATGGTTAAGATCAAGGTAAAACAAGACCTATGTAACAAGAATTGTAGCTATTGTATCTGATAAGATCAGTTAAATTCCCTCAGGATTTATTCTGAGACACTGTACCTTAGTTT
>NW_004525521.1:14540-15511 GCF_000260255.1 Octodon degus
TTTTTTCCAAATTTGTGGGTTGTCTTTTCACTTTGTTGGTAATTTCATTTAACGTGGAAAAACTTCTCAAAATGAGGATGTCCCAGTTGTTAATTCTTTCAAGGGTTTTCGGTGTGATTTCATTTTTGTTCATGAACTCTTTGCCTACCCCTATATTTTGAAGAGTACCTCCTAATTTCTCTTCTAGGAGATTTACTGTTTCTGTTTTAAGTGTTTAGATTTTAATCCATTTTGACTGTAGCTTAGTGCATGGTGATAGATCTGGGTTCAGTTTTAGTTTTCTTAAAGAGACTATATTTCTTCCAGTGAGTATGTTAGGCCCCTTTTTCAAAGATACGGTGCCTGTGTGTGTGTGTTAGTAGAGGCTTCAGCATCTTCTAATCTAGTCCATTGATCCTCAGGTCTATTTTCTTTTTTTGCCAGTACTATGCAGATTTTATCCTACAAGTAGCCTTGTAGTATAATTTCAACTCAGCAATCGTAATGCTTCCTGCCTTCTCTGTGTTGGCTAGGATTGCCTTTGCTATTCTAGGTCTTTTCTGGTTCCAAATAAATTTTAGGAATGATTTCTGTAGGTCTGGGAGGTATGTTAGTGGTAGCTTGATAGGGATTGCATTAAATCTGTACCACAATTTTGGGAGTATGGCCATCTTCACAATGTTGGTTCTTCCTATCCAGGAGCATGGAATATCTTTCAATTTTCTGAAACCCTCTACAATCTTTTTTTTCAGAGTACTATAATTTTCCTTGAAACGATCTTTGACTTCTTCAGTTAGGTTAATTCCAAGGTATTTCATTTTCTTCAGTACTATTGTAAAAGGTATTTTTTTTCCTATAATTTCCCTCTCAGTGTTTTAGTTATTTGTGTAGAGGAATGCTATTGACTTTTGGGTATTGACTTTGTTTCCTGCTATGCTACTGAATTTGTGTATTAATTCTAGTAGCTTCTTGGTGGAGTTTTTTTGGTCTTC
>NW_004525522.1:0-1268 GCF_000260255.1 Octodon degus
GCAACTCACTTGAGCTCTACAAATTTGCTTCTGTCTTGCTATCAACATAAAATGTGCTCTTTATAACATAGTTCAAATTCTAGGGTAAAATCATTAATGTGACTGGCTTTAGCGCCACTTCTAGATGACTCCATAAGTTCAACTGCCTCCGTTAATCCTGTCAGGTGGGGTGCAGACCCGAGGCCCAGGCATTTGGAAGGTCTGTAGCTCACCACACCAAAACACTTCTAATACAAAAACAAAAACCCTTTTAGTTTTATAAATTGCCTCAGGGTATTTTATTTCTGTTTCTAGTTGGGCACCCAAACATTTGCCAATGATCAGGGAGACACAGGAGGAGTTCAGTAAGTGTTTCCTGAGGGAAGGGTAAGAGTGGGCCGCTGAAAACTGAAAATGCTCTACCTTGTCTTATACGTAAGAGGTGCGGAACATTTTTGAACTGGGATTAATGAATTTAAGGGAGAGAGAATATCTTACTTAAAGAAGAATCTAGGGAAGTTAACTAGGACTCTCTGATGCCTCTTGCTATAATTATTATCATCACTAATTTGTGAAAGGCAAAATCATTTCAAATTTATGGGCAAGTCCTTTCTGTGCGCTCTACAAGCCTCAAAACAAAACGAAACAAGGAAAGCAAAGCCTGCCTTGGTTACTGCACAGTGGATCACGGAAGCAGCCCAACACACAGTCCTCCTTAAGCCTTTTGCAAATTTGTCACTTCTGCTTCTCATTACAATGTGTTGATAACGTTTCTTTATTATTTTTATATTTTGCTTTTTTAGGAGACATTTTATTTTATTTTATGCAGGCAAAAAATAAATAAATACAATGCAGAATTTCGGAACAAGATGATAAGAAATTAATAGTTGCTATTATATTGCATATTGTTTTCTTGCAAGTAGTTGCCCAGATGGCCAGATACAGGGATAAAACATTGATCAAGCAACACAAACACTAACTGTTCCTTTCAGTGAACTAATAGAACTTAGCAGTACAACTATCTTAGGTATTTTATGATATATTCGTGCCTTCTTTTCCCTTCCTTCTTTTCTCATTTTCCCTCTCCCAGTTTTTCTTTCCTTCTGAGAAGTTTCTTTCCCTTTCACCATACCTAATGTATCTTTTAGATCTGATTTACTTTTTTCAGTTTCTTACACTAGGGAGACAATACAATGTTTACACATACAATTCTGATTTATTTCACTTATGAATAAGGTCTCTAGGTGCATCCGATTACCTATAAAAACCTCAAGTTTATTTTTCTTTAT
>NW_004525522.1:2518-3844 GCF_000260255.1 Octodon degus
TGCACAAGAGCTATGTGAAGAAATCAAGAGAAAACCCTTAGTAATAGGAGATTGAAAACAACAAATAAATGATTTGAATTGAGTAATAACATATTGTCTTTAACTGGCACTTGAATATATTTTTTTTTAAAGCCTTGTGCTTCTAAGTCTAAGCAAACAAAAAAATACTAGGTGTGTGTGTGTTTGTGTGTGTGTGTGTGTGTGTGTGTGTGTCCCCATTTATTTTTTATTACTGGGATTTGAACCCAGGGCCTTCTCACTGACTTGCATGCTCAGTCCATTGTTTTGTTTAAAACAGTGTTTTGCTATTGCTTCTAAATTGCCTATACTGTGCTGAAATTGAAATCTTACAGCAACTTCCCATTTTATAGACATGTATAACCACGCCCAGCTGGAATATGTAGTTTTACATGAATTAAATAGTCATTGAATGTTAAGTCTTCTGAATTCTGCAGGATCTTTCCTTTACATAACTAGCATAAGTTGAATATCTCCTCAAGAACAGCACAATATGCATAAATGCACCAATGAAGGACACAAAGTTTGAGTGTGTTGTTAGCAGGGTATCAGCTGTTCTTCAAAGTAGGTTCGACCACCTGTGGAAACCTCGAGGAGACTGAGGGCGGGACAGTCAGCGTAGTTATTGTTTTCCATGGCTAACAAACTGAATTGTTCATATAAAGTCCATATCATTTTATGTAGCATTTTAAAAACAATAAATATTTAGTTGACAGTTTGATTAACTTAAGAATAAAGACAGCCATCATTTTTTATGATCTTAATATATTGTGTAGAAGCTGAGATTTTTGTTTGTTCCTAGGGTTTATAGGATTTATGCTATTAAACTCAACCCAGCTGTTATAAATTCTCATTCTAGGAATAAATGCAAAGACCTTACTTGAAAACCAATTTTATAAGTGGCTTCAAATTTGCATCTAACTATGCACTCCTCTTTCTAGAACTACTACACCATTTTCCTTCAGAGCAGAGTCCTTATTTTCAGTATCATTATGAGATGATTAGTTTAGCTTCTTGTTTTGTCTAATACTCTCTGTTATAAACGCAAGATAGTTGTGTTCATGTAAATCATTTCTATTGAAGGTTAAATAACTATAAATATACTTTTCATAAATTAATTGGAGAGTTTTGTCAGGCAAATTGGTAGAGCGAGTTTAATAACTTGAGCCCTAAGCATTAGTTTCATCCATTCTTTCAAGACATATAAGACATCTTTGAGTGTCTGAGCACTTAAGAAATACAAAACAAACAGAACAGACTCATATTCATGTCCTTGTGAGGTTACACGGAGTGGTGGGAAATGGATAA
>NW_004525522.1:4664-6301 GCF_000260255.1 Octodon degus
TGGGCCATAAAGGAAAGTGATCGATGATGCAGAGTGTGCCTAAGGAGAGTCACATGGAGAAAATCATTCTCTCAGGCTTTCAGAGAGAGCAAATTGGCCAAGCAAT
Organism: Octodon degus; assembly: GCF_000260255.1. Lineage (NCBI taxonomy): Eukaryota > Metazoa > Chordata > Mammalia > Rodentia > Octodontidae > Octodon > Octodon degus. Next base: position 4,771 of record NW_004525522.1, read on the forward strand.
GGCCATGACTCATTCACATAGCTGACACTGACAAAAGATCTACCAAGTGCAGTACAGGATTTCAGGGTAAATCCTGAGGGGATTTGACTGATCTTGTCAGATACAGAAGTTACATTTCTTGTTATATTGGTCTTTCTTTATCTTGGTCTTAATCACCCAGCAAAAAAGTATAATTACAAGGTATAAAAAGTAAAGCCATATTATTATACTGAGCTGTAAAAGGCTCAAATCAACAACTGGTGACATTGCCAGTCTCATGGAAAACCCACTCCTATTATGGACTACTGCACTATATTGGAATGTTTTGCCAAATTGGTCCTTTCTAAGGGCTCTGTGGAGAATGTTCCATGACTGCATCCTAGCCTTTAGGAATGCAGACTCCTTAACATCCTTTGGCTTAACAACCCTCCAGTATCTGCTTCTGTCTTCATGTGTCATTCTGCCTGCATGCCTTTGCCTTGTGCCTGTCCCATTTTTTTCTCTTGTTGTATGGACAAAGTCATATTGGACTCATTTGAGCATGATGTCTGAAAAGATCATTTTTCTAAAGAAGAACACAGATGCCAGAGCTAAGACTTCAGCATATTTTGTAGGGAGCATAATTCAGTCTATCATATAGATAAGTTAATCAGCCATGGGCATACTGGAAGGGGAAAGTATGTGCAAAATATTTTTATTCTGTCTAGGGCAGCCTGGTTATGTTCAATTTTACTAGACATCTTACAATGAAGTGCAATTTCACAAAGTGAGTTCTGTAAAGTGCTGGCCTGACAGACACTGGAAGAGAAAAATTTCCTATAATCAAGTAACTTTGTCTTATGTGATATCGGTAGTCTCTTTGTGTGCTTTACAATATTTGTTGACACATAAAGTATTCTTAAAATTCCTACAGTACATTTATCATTTTTCAGATATGATTCTTTTAACCTTGAAACTGGTCTATTGTTTGGAAAACACTTGGTGAAGTACTGCAATAGAAACATAAATTGGGGGGATACATTTTAAAAGAATAAAGTGGTAAATTGACTTTAATGTTGAAATTTCCATATTGATTTCTTATTATAGATAGGTGGTCAATAAGAATACAGACACACTTTGCAGTAGAACTACTATGGCTGGAGAGCAGAAATCCCAAAACCTATATTGAAAATCCAATGAGATTAATAGTTAAAATTTAATAAGCAAGCAATAAAAACATGAAACTACATGTAGTGATGTAGATATATGCACTCATTAGAGGAAGTATAGGGTTATTATAGAGAGTTTTTTCCTCAACAGTAATTGTTTTCAGTATTAACACAATTTTCAGATCATTTCCTGGTCACTTTCTACCAATAGCTCTGCTATCACTGACTGCAGGACCTAAAAGACATATTGAACACTCCTCCTGTGGAGGAGTCCTGCTCGAGAGAAAAGGAGACATGCTGACAGGGAGGAAATCAAAAAGGTAAAGAAATACATTGTAGATGGCTGTCCTCAAAGCCTAGGCCATGAGCAAAAAGGCAATAACAATGCTGTGAAAAATAAAAGA
>NW_004525522.1:13768-15178 GCF_000260255.1 Octodon degus
AATAAATACAACAGACTCTATTTTGGCATTGAACATGGAGATTGCAAGGACAGGATACACGTCCTATTTGATGCTCAGAAAATATACTACATCTAAGTCTGTGGCAAAGGTGACCTTTCCATAATCTTCCTTGGCATTGGGAAGTGTAATTTTCTATTCAGCACTAACAGTTGCAGAAAATATCCCCAGACTTTACCTGTATATTTATTGTGGCAGAACCCACAGGATTATGTAACACGGCTGTGGTAGGCAGCCAGAGTCAAATTAGCTACTTTAGCCAATTTTGTGTAATGGGGACTGGCCTCAGGCCTATAACGCTAGAGGGTCTTACTCTAGCTAAAAAGCTGTCAGACCTTTAATGATGCCTCAGGCCTAAGAATAAAGAGGAAACTCAAACAGAACTTACAAAATTCTGCACAACTATGACTCCATTCAAGTAGGGTTTAAAAAAAAAAAATCAGTCAATATTGTCTAAAAAGGCTTATATAGTAAATATTTGTATATTTGCAGAACACATATATACATCTCCAGTCAACATTCTTCTTTGTTTTCTTGCATACCTAAAAATGTACATTTAATGTTATCTCAAGAATTATACAAACCATGCTGTACTGAAGACTAAGCTTTTGAGCCCTAGTTTTGTCCTCCCAGTAGCTGAGTGAACAAATATAACAAGTCTAAATGTGCTCGCTGGTAATAACACCTAAAACATTTTATATATGAACAGAACATGCTTCACAAGGAAGCCAACCTATTTGGAGAGCCCCCATCATAATAAGCCGTAACAACATACAAATTTACAGATTATCTCACCTGTTTTATCTGACCAAACTATTTGGTACAATTTATATAAAACTTACATAAGTATAATTTTGCTGTGTAGATGTTTATTTCTTTAGGTTAAAAAAAAAACCCTTAATTTCATTCTTTAAATTCCAGGGAAAGGGGGCCAGGGAGATGGCTCAGTGGAATAAGTGCTTCCCTGGCAAGTGCAGGGGCCTGAGTTTAATCCCCAGTTCCATCAAATTAAAAACAAAAACAAAAACAAAAAACAAAAACAAAAACAAAAACCTAAAACTAAAACTAAAATAAATACATAAATAAATAAATAAATTCCAGGGAAAGATAACATCATTCATTTACATCTGAAAATTACATATCTTGATTTTCATCAGGCCATTAGATAGAGGAAAGCTTGGAAGGAATGAAGACTAATGATCTACCGATGAGAAGGCTCACGCTCAGAAATGCTTTTCCAAATTGTAATTTCTCTAGAGCATACCTTGCTCATTTTCCAGGTATTGTCAATGTCTGTCCTTTTTAAGATACATTAGGTGGTTTTTTGTATTTTGTGTTCATATCATTTCATTCTGAGAATTCAAGGATGAAGGCATTTTTTTTAAACTTGTT
>NW_004525523.1:0-1073 GCF_000260255.1 Octodon degus
TACACATTCTCAAAGTGTCTACCTAGACACTGCTTTACATATTTTTTGTACTGCAGCACTTTTTTTCTCCTTACACAATGATGTGTTTCTGGGGCCAGATATTCTCACTGTAGAAAACCAAAATTTGTCATCTTAAGGAGATCAATTAAAAAAAACCTCACAAATTGAAAGAATGAATAAATTTACAGGTGTAAATACAAACTTTCCAAATCAAGGCATGTAAAACCAACTGCTGGCATTCAGGTGGGAAAATGATGATGGATGTGAACAGGGTCATAAGACTCATACTCTCCCACCCAGTTAGAACACCAAAAAGACCAAAGTCACAACTGGTTCACCAAATCCTTCCAGGCCGAGTAATCCTGGAACAGTCAGCTTTGACTCAATACCCTGCACAGATCTGTTCTGTGGCCACCCAGATTGTCAAGCCATGGATTTCTCCTCAACTGTGCTCAACCCAACCACCAAATGACCAAACTACATTGACTAAGGGATGAATCCAAGATATGCACAGGGTATAAAACAGACCAAAAAAACAGTTAACTTGAATATAAGATCAAAATCAGCCATAAGTTCTCCAATCCGGTGCTGATATAGATACAAGCTTCAAGGACACATTTATTTCAAAGGCTTATTTCAATTTCATGAGGCTAACACATATGCTAGGGAAAATTATATTTCAGAATCAGTTCATTCAGCAGATGCCTGGCAACTGTTCAGTCCATTTAGAAGCATTTATATTGCACAATGAAGGGGTCTGACTCATCATACTTCTGCTTGCTGATCCACATCTCCTGGAAGGTGGACGGCGAGGCCAGGATTGAGCCACCAATCTACTCAGATTACTCGCATCCAGGAGGGGGAATGATCTTGATCTTCATGGTGCTGGGTCTCAGGACTGGAATCTCCTTCTACATCCTGTCAGCAATGCCTGGGTACATGGTGGTGCCACCAGACAGCACTGTGCTGGCATATAGGTCCTTGTGCATGTCCACATTGCAGTTCACCATAGAATTGAAGGTAGTCTCATGGATGCCACAGGATTCCATATAAAAGAAAGAGGGCTGGACAAG
>NW_004525523.1:2762-4644 GCF_000260255.1 Octodon degus
ACTTTGTCATGATTTTTGTGGTGGCATTGACTGATGAAAACTGTCAGCTGTCCTGGTCATAAGTCTACACTGTGCATCTCTCTGACAATTTCTTTGTCTTACACTCAGGCTGAGCACATCAAGAAAACACTGCTACTGCCTGCTACTTACACCTCACAGTGGGAGGCAGTGTCCACGGGCTCCTGCTGTCTTCATCCAGCTTCTGCTGCCCTTGGTCTCATGCCATGTAGGCTTAAGAAGACAAGAAATAAATTCTTTCCATTGGCTCTGTCAGTAGAGGCCTGTAGGTATTTCACAAAATCAGAAGTGAGGATTTGGAATTTCTCCAGCACAGTTGGGCTGTAGAAATGAAAATTGTCAAAAGCAGTTGGTGGTTTTGAAATTCAGTGATCACAACAATCACTCCAGTGTTCTCTTCAAATTTTAAAATGGGAAGTTCTTTCAAGTTTGGGTGGAATCCAAACACTTAATTTTTCAGTTCTCTTCATTAGCAATGTCTTTTCTTCCTTCTACCAGAAATTAGTACCTGGAGAGGGAGATAGAAATCAAAGAAGAATCAAGGGGATCTTTACCTACATCACAGCACCTAGCTCAACAACCCTGAAACTAGAACCATGGCCTTGGGTGATTTCCATGAGCACTGTGGGAGGGAGGATGCAGTGTTGTTCCATGGACTTGTGTCCCATTGGCTAGAAGCAGGAAAAATGTTCAAAGAATCTGAGAAGTGTCATTTCAAGGTGCATCGTGAAAGAAGAGCAAACAGAATGCCTCATGTAAAAACCATGGGAAAGAAGGGAAAATAACCACAACCTGAATTTTTCTCAGGGTCTTGGAAATTGATCCCTCGCTCAGGCCTATAGGGAAGTGTTTCTGTATACATTCTCAATATCTGTACCCAAAATCCTTCAGAATGGAAGTAAATTCCATTATATTTGACTATACTCTGTCCAGTCAGTAATTTTTTTGCTCCAAGTGCGCCTCTGGAACAGAACATTCCTGAATACTCCATGTAAAGGTCATGAAGCACATTTGACTATAAATGAACAGTCATGTCCTGTGATTCTTATATTCCCTTTAAAGCTATAAGAACAAAGGTTTTTGGGCCAGGGAACTGGCTCAGTAGAAAAAGTGCTTGTCTTGCAAGCGCAAGGACCTGAGTTCCATCCCTGGTTCCACAAAAAAAAGAACAAATAATTAATCAAATATAAAACATTGAAATGATAGTATTAATCTCATAACCCTGCAGTAAAATTAGTGTGGTTGTATATATACTGCACATTTTATATTTAAAAAAGATAAAGGGCCAGGGATCTAGCTCAGTAGAATAAGTGTTTGCCTGGCAAGCACAGGGTCCTCAGTTAAATACCTGGTACCAAAAAATAGGATAAAGAAAATACTAAATTCCAGAGCATGCAACAAGAGTAACTACTACATTTTGGACAATGAGTTTCAACACACTTATTTTATTGCATTTCAAAAAATACACCTGTGTTCCAAGTAGAACAGCTATAATCTAATGCATCCATCTAGATGTTTGTGCTTGGAAATATTTCAGTGTTACACAAATCATCTTATTGAGAGGGAGATGTAAGTTCCCTGCATGACTGATGGACCTTCATCATTTGTTGGAAAGGTACTACACATTTGGACTCTGCCATGTTGATGACCTGATATGAGGTAGACCCATACATAGTCCTTGACATTTAGGAGTATTTTGGACACACTTGAGACCTTTCTAAAAACTCTGATGCCCACAGAGAACCTCGGATCATTTAGGAGATAAAGCTGGCTCATGCCTTCACTATTCTCAAAGTTAGTTCATTGAAATGTTCTCTTCTATTGGCAGGCATTGGATATGATGGAGTCACACTTTGCACTGTTA
>NW_004525523.1:5555-6687 GCF_000260255.1 Octodon degus
ATAGCACATTTTCCACAGCATAAGAGACATTCTTCCTATGATGAGAATGACCATTGGGCTGAGCTTCTCTGTGAGCATTACCAAAATTATCAGGACAGCACCAGTGCCAAAATCAGAATTCAGAGTCCTTGCAGCAGATGGTGACAAACAGTCTTGGCAGGATGGCAACCCACGGAAAATACCAGAGCCACAGCTTAAGTGTTATATCAACCCCTGGATGGAATACATCATGAAGAGAAACAACAGTAGTAGAATGAGCTACTAGCTATAAATCCTAGTGAGAGTGTTAAAATAACCAGTGCGTACAAAGCCATAGATACACTTACCTGTGCCACTTAATCATGAAGTCCTGGGAATCTGCAAGCTATTTTCCACTTGGAGAAGTGCATATTTCTCTTGGTAACCTTTTCTTTCAAGACATTATTGGCATGACAGAGGCATTGTATTGGAAACCCATGAGTCATGGCAGCTAAGTTATAAACCACCAGCATGGGAAAATTCCTCGTTCCATGAAAGGCATCCAAATTCAGCTCTGAAAATAAATCCACAGCCATCATGACCCATCACTATCTAAAACCTTACTGGGACACAGTCTTCCACCCAAAGGATGTTGTTAGCATCAGAAAATCCGAGAGTGAGAGGAAGTCTGGAGACTCTGTGCCTTCATTACTTTTTTCTCCTTGCTGAGACAGAATACCTCACATCCAAAATTAAAAGATGAAAAGTTTATTAGCTTGTAGTTTCTCTCCTTAGCTGGCTTGCAGTTTCTCTCCTTAGTTGCCCAATAGGCAGGCAGCACAGAGGAGAAACCCTTGATGGGTTTCTAAAGCAACCAAAGGAACAGGGATAAGCACAGCTCTTTCATTCCTTTGTATCTTCAGGCTACTTGGGGCAGATAGCACTCACACTCTTGGTGCTATTTTCCTATATCCTAAATTGCACCATGAATCAATTCCAACATCACATACTCTCGATCCAGCCACCTCTGAAGATCTGCCTATGTCTCAGTGAGGCACTGTGTCTAATAATACCATAAAATAAATTAAATGATTCAAGAAAACAGTCACTTCAGCTCATGTATGTCCAAGTTCCAGGCCACAGCTTGAATGAAACTGATAGAAATTATATTTTA
>NW_004525523.1:7246-7880 GCF_000260255.1 Octodon degus
TTTCCTTGGTGTTAGCTGAAAAGAGAAAAAGGTTCACTTGAAAATTCACAGACTTCCCTATATAACATCTTTGGCAACACCCATTACTAATATCTCTACATGTTAGTGAAAGCAGCTAGTGACCCAGGCACTGAGAGGGACATGAGACATACAAAGACAACGTCATCATCCATGGGCGTGATTAAATGTTGGTGGCTAGAAAGGAATGTCCCCAAGAGAATGAACAGTCACCAAGCTGAGCAATATTGTTTTTCTTTTACATATAAACTCTCACTTTTATTTTGAGGAAACATGTATATTAAAACAAATAGTATACAAAATGCATGTCTCATTAGGCAAGCTTCTCAGTGGCAACATCTATATATCTATAGACATATATTGACAGTGTGAAGCACTAATTATCAGAAACAGGGAAATTACAGAACATAATGGGATATAGACTCCATTTTCTTTTTTTGTTTGTTTGTTTTTTTGACCATCTCCTAAATTGCACTAGGGGTGGCAGTGAGAACTCAGGCTCCCTCTGTCCTCACCAACCTGCAGACCTGCACAGTGTGCACCATGCTCAGGATTTCCAGCCAAGTAGAAGCACAGTACCTCTCCACACATGTCTTATGCTGCACATGATCTGAAC
>NW_004525523.1:11925-13796 GCF_000260255.1 Octodon degus
TGTATCTCCTTCACCTGCACTGAGCTTCAGGACAAGATCCTCAGCCATCTTACATCCCTGAGCCAGATGTTGTATGTGGCCCTGATCACAGTAGTCTTTGGGGTCATCTTGGGTGAGTAGAAACTCCAGATGCTGTTCAAGGAACAAAGAGGCATCTCTCCCTTCTCGAAGCTGCTTTTGAAAGTGGGTCAGCTTCTTGGCATGATGATGAATTATGCTACAATATTTCCTAAGGGAGAGAAATAGAAAGGATAAAATGATAGTGGAAATGATTTGAAATTAATCATGGGGACTGAGAGAGATTTCTCTGAATACATCCCAGGAGAACCCTTCAAATTGAAGGATGCTACATGCAGCATGAAACGTGCATCAATATTTTTGAGAAGTTCCATGAAAAAAGGAGGTGATTTCCTGAAACATTTTATACCTAGTACTCACAGAGTCTTGAAATTTTCTTTATCACTCCATATTTCTAGCTAAGTGAAAATTAAGAAGGACATAAAACCAACATGCAAATACCAAAGATGCAAAGCTCTTTCCTATGATAATAAAGTGACCAAATATCATAGACATGATAATTTTGAACTCCATGAGTATGAAGAGCTCTTCTGAATTCAGTTTAAGTCACATAAGAAACTAGTCAGAAGTTACACTGAATATCAGAAAATAAAGCAAAATGAGCCATATTAAAATATTGACAACTCCTTCACCTTTTCAATAACATCAAGAGTAAATCATAATTTGAAGTGCCTTCATTGGATGACATAGATGCACTGCACTCAGTTAATTGTGTTTCCCAGGGATCTGCCCATGAGATCTTCATAGGACCTTAGTTGCCATTACAGATCATGGGTTGTCAGAGTTACCTGGAGGCCTTTGGCTGTGGGCCTTCATCCTTCCATCCATTGGTATTTTCTGTAAATAAAGTTAGAAGGGACCATTCAATTTCAGTACCTTGAATCTGCCATTCCACTCTCAGAAGAATTGTTTGTATACTTTCATTTCTCTTTATCAGGGGGACTCACAGTCTGTATCAGGAGAAAATTAGACTTTCTGTGCATCTGAAGGAACACATGTGGTGCAGCAAGGCTTCCGGTTGTTGGGTAAGTCGTCCTCACTGCTGCATGTCTTAGGCACTTCACTCAAGGAGTCTGGCAGGATTGCTATTACTTTGCCCTTGTCCGTTATCTCTGTGCTCAGCCTGGTGAGATAAAGAATAGCATTAAAGTAGGAGATTGAATACAAGATTCCTTGGTAGTCTTGACGGAGGCATAAGGCAATAGTCACTGAATAACAGGAGCATGACCTTCAGTGAATAGTCATTTATTTTCCTAGGTGGAGAACATGGTGCGTGTGCCATCACAGAGGCAGACAGACAGGGAAGGTCAGTGTACTGACTAGAAAATGAACTCATGGGGAAACAATCATAAGGCTCCCTATATTGCCCTACCATAACCAGTTTACACACCTAAAAGCAAACAAGTTGCTCTACATTTTCATTAAATGCTGTTGAGTTTTTATAAAGTAAAACATTCATTGCTCCTAGGATAGTGCGGCATCAAAGATATCTTGTGTATTCTCGACAATTTCTATATATATTGTGACATGATGGGAGGCCTTTCCCAGGTGTGTTCATGGGTAGGAAAACTCTGCCAACAAACTAAGGTGCCCCGTAAAGAACCAGACATGCAGCTTTTCCTCATCTGATAAATAAACTGAAGAGAACATTCTGTATGTTTTATATTGGTAAGCTGAGTGGTTCTATTGAGGTACACAGATGTACGTGCAGGAAAATGGACACCTTGTGCAAATAGGTGCTCCTTCACTAATTGAAGACATATAATCACACCAGCAATTATGTTTACCTCTGC
>NW_004525523.1:14277-15280 GCF_000260255.1 Octodon degus
ATAAAAAATTAATATGACTGAAGGAACTATAAATATAGATGTTAAGCAGTTGAACTATCACAAGATACCAAGATAGAAGAGCACATCAAATAAAAATTCTTTAGGGGAGTTTAGTTTGTGACAATTCTGTATGAAGCAGCATATACAAAATATACCTTAAGGGGCTGGGGAGATGGCCAGGTAGAATAAGCGCTTCCCTGACAAGCGCAAGAGCCTGAGTTTAATCCACTATACCACCAAAATATGCCATAACCCCAGCCAGAAAAGCAGAAATCTTCCCTGAATGTTCGATTTGTTTCCATTCACTTCATCCATCTAATCATGTGTGGATTTCAAGGAAAGCATTTGAAGACTTCCCAAGACTAAAAGGATAGATATTGGAGAAAGACTAAGCAGAGATTAGAGTTAGCATACCAAGAAGCTAAGCACAGCATGACTGATATGCTAATAGCTCAGGGGAAAGGTGAGCAATGGAGAGAGAAATACACATGCACACACACACAGAGAGAGAGAGAGAGAGAGAGAGAGAGAGAGAGAGAGAGAGAGAGAGAGAGGCAGGCCAACAGACAGACACACAGAGACAAGTGAAAGAAAATTTTAGGAATACAGCAAACATCAGAGTGATATAGGACACCTAGATGGTTTCACCATAGACTACACCAAGCTGTGAAATCAATTAGGAATCTTGAAATAATGGCAACAGAGTGTTCTACATGTAAGATTCAAAGAGGAAAGTTAACAAGGATTCCATGCTTGGACAATTGTACCACACCTGCTTAGCAGTGGCAAGCTCTGAGGCTCATCCCCAGCAGTCCAAAAGAAAAAGCAAAAGGAAAACTAGAAAAGAATAAAATATGTGAAAAAAGTCACAATTATAAAATCTTTTCCTTTATGCAGACAAAAATATCAAAAGAGGAAGAGTAAAAGGCATAATAGTTCCACAACGTAGGTCCACAGCCCTGGAGAATTGTTCATCTTACATTTCCTTGATATCATAGGGAGT
>NW_004525524.1:0-2851 GCF_000260255.1 Octodon degus
GAAGACCCAATACTATTATGGGCTACTGGACTCTTTCAGAATATTTTGCTGAGTTTACACACTTGTCATATTCAAATAACGGAACTTAACAAAAAAGGGGATACAGATGAATATCCATTTTGTATCTGTGTATTCAAAGTGGTTAGGATAGATATACAGTTACATTCTCTTAATGAATAGAATGATTTTTTTTTAATTTTGTTTTTGTAAATTGGATGTCAAGTCCGTATCTTGTACAGCAATTAACCACTAAGAAGAATGTATGCAGTGTGTTAATTACTGAAACTGTCCTACCGATTTGATTTGAAACAGTCTCATTGCTATTTGTTTATCAATAAAATTATAGGAAAAAAACACACACAAAAAATAAAGTAGCCATATAATTATAAAAAATAAATAAATTAAGATGTTGCAAAAAAGAAAGAACGATTTAACACAGACAGAAAATATTTAGCTGAAAAGTGTTTAGTGTATTATAAATAGAAAGTTAAATAATATTGCTAATTTCAAGAACACGTTTTGAGGGAACCTTTGGCTGTGTAGTTCCTGCCAATTCTTGCGGTATTTCTGACTGGGCGATCCCTGTGCTATGAAGATGCTTGACCCCGCTGAGCTACCTGAGCTTTATTACTTGAGGCTTGTCTCATACTCCCAGTACTATTACTGGCTTACCTACAGCAGAGTGGTAAAGAATTACTTTCAAAACATGGAATTATCATTCACTTGAAAGATGATATTTACATTCATTACCAATCCTTCAACAACCAGAGTGATCTGTAAGAGGAAATGAAAAAATTGGATCCATTCAAGACTGATATAGGTGCAGTATATTCCCACAGACCCAATCAAAACAGTACAGTGAAGTTGGGAGCCTTCCAGGATCAGGAGAAAGAACTGGTGCTTGACATTGACATGACAGACTATGATGATGTGAGAAGATGCTGTAGCTCTGCTGACATATACTCCAAGTGCTGGACCCTTATGACAATGGCCACACACATCATTGACCAAGTGGTGAAGGAGAACTGTGGGTTTAAGCATTGTCCCTGGGTATAATCTGGAAGGAGAAGCATTTAATTCTGTGTCTGTGATGAATCAGTTAGAAAATTTTCCTCTGAAGTACATTCTGGGATAGTTGAATATTTGAGTCTTATAAAGGCTGCTCATGACATTAAAAAGAAAGTTCAAGTAAGTGAAAAAATTCCCACTTTTGTCAGAAGATCTATAAACATAATTTTAAAAATTTGAAGAATATGCATTGGTTAATCAAGGTATTCTCTTTTTTTATTTATTTTTTTTTAATTTTAGGTATTCAGGGTCTCACTACTAGATTGGACTTGTAGTGATTCTCCTGTTTACAATCTCACAAGGGCTGTACAGGAATGTGCCACCACACCCAGTCTCAATTGCTGTCTCAGTGTGCCCAGGTGTGAGGCCTGTATGGCAGTCCTGGGGATCAATTACCCGGTCTTTACCCTTGCTTGCAGGTGCTTTAATCTGGTGAGCTATTTGGCCAGCCCTTGATCAAGATATTCTTGAAAATAAAGAAAGCTGGAATAAGATTTTAGTTCTCGTTCCTGGGATAATTCATGAAGAATTTCAGACAAACTTCCAGAATTCTCACAATTCAATTCAACACTTGGAACATCTAAAAAAATGTATCAAAAATGACAAATGTGGACATTGGAGGGAGTGAGATATTATGCTGCAATACTGTTTTCCATGGCTGGATATCAATGTTAGCAAAGGAATCAATCATTTCCTGAAGAGTCAGTGTTCACCCGAAAACATGTGGGATTTCTGTGCCTGTTGATTTACAGAAAGTAGATCAGTTTTATCCTTTTACTGTTCCAACAATAAGCTCCATTTGCCTTGAATTAAACGTCATTTCTACTGATAAAAATGAAAAAGAAGAGAATGAAACTGAATCTGATATCAGCCACAGAACCAGAGATTATAAGACCAGTCTAGTACATTATGTGAAAGTTTTCGAACAGTTTCTTGCAAACCTGGATAAATCATGAAAAGGAGAACTTCTTAAGAAGAGTGATTTATAAAATTTTACTAAAGAGAATAACTTCACTGAAACCGTTGTGCATATCTTCAACATTCAACCAAGGATCCAGTGCTTCAAGATCCATTTAATAGACATGACAGCAGCACATGTGTGTCTTAGTGCTTAAAGCAGATTTTTCTTTTTTAAAATAAAACTTTACTGAACTAGAAAAAATAGTCATCTGCCTGAAAATCTTAGTCTAACTACCATTATCTTTTGCCTGAAGTCTTACAATTTCTTAAATCCCCCCTGTCCATGTCTTTCCCTTCTACAACTGAAACCAGTATCTAAATAGAGAAAAGATTTTTCTTCTTTTTGTATTAAGTAATTCTAATTTAAGTTGCCTGGCCTGCATTCTTGTTTTATCATCTAATACCTATTTTAGATACATTTTATTCCTTTGGCTTACCCAGTTACAGTATTTTTCTACACATAATCTGCCTCTTCCTTCAGTTTGTCAATCTTAATGAAATATGGATAGTTGTAATAATAGAGGAACTGGAGTTTCTCTTGAGAGGATACTTTATGTTATTTCTCAACTCTCTCCCATATTGAACAAAGATTCTAAATAATGAATATGTATTATTCTTCAAAATGAAAGGCCAAACATTAAATCAAACCAAACCTAAACAAAACAAAACAAACCAGAAATATTGTTACCTCAGGCAAAGGTTTGGCAGGTTGGCAGTGAAGTCCACCAACAAAATACAAATTTGGCAAGATTGGGCAAGGATATTCCAAATTCTAACAAGATTATAAGAGCCACATTTCTATTTTTGCCATAGTCTGCAATTT
>NW_004525524.1:3031-4689 GCF_000260255.1 Octodon degus
AGAGACAGAGACAGAGACAGAGACAGAGACAGAGTCAGATAGACATAGAGAGACCGAGACAAACAGAGAAAAAATAGTCAAGAAAGAGAGAGGCACAGAGAAGCAGAATAAAGGAAGAAAAAGGATAGCAAGAAGAAAAAGTGTGAAGAGGGACAGTAGGAATGATATAATAAGGATCAAATTTTCTCTTTTCAGTTTGCATTTCTCAAGTTACTAGTGGTACCGAACATTTTTCATGCATTTATTTTCCATTTGTATTACTTCCTCTAAGAAGTGTGCTTTCATCTCTGATACCCATTTTTGATTTTGAATTTTGTGGACCTTATTTTTTTTAATTTCTTTGTATATTGTTTATAGAAGTCCTTTCTCAGAGTGACTGTTGGTTAAGACTTTTTCCCAATACATGAGTTTTCTTTTCACGCATTTAATGCTTAGAATTTTTACTTTGACCAATTTTGCATGGTCATATTTGGTAAATTGATCAACTACACTGAAGAAAACAATGTGAAATACAATAACCATTGTTAAATAAATAACATCTTAGGTCCTTTTTTAAAAATTGTGTAAAGTTTTTAATGTCTTATCCATAATTTTTCCATTCCCTTTTAAAACCCTTTTCTATTCCCGTTTCTCACACGTATGAAAACCATAAATGTGAGACTGACATTCTTCCATCTATTTCATTATTTCATCTATAAAATATAAATCCCTTATTGTGCGTGGATACAAGTTTAATTCATGTTATGAAACAATAGGAACTGGATGAAATCAATACATAAAGTGACTTGCCTAAAATTTCACTGCAAAACTGATCCCAGTTCTTTACATTAATTGTCTGAAACCAAAAGTCAAAATATATTGTGCACGTCATATTTTTTTACTCTCTCCATGAAAATCATGTGAGCACTTAGTCATTACATAATAGTAGGTAAATGAGCAGAAGAAAATGGATGCCTGCCACTGTACTTTTTGTAAGTGTAGCTGGGAGAGAAGCGGAAATTGCACACAAAAATAAATTTTAGTAGCTTGGCCAGCTTCTCTCACCCAAGAAAAAGAGCATCTGCAATAAAGTCAAACTTTGATTTTTATAATTTTATCAGAAGCATATTATTCAAACTGAATCTTTACAAATATCAAAATAAATACCTAAAAATTTCCAAGATATTTTTTGTACTAGTGGAAAAAATTTCCAGTAGGTATCCCTTCAGTACATGCTCATGCTTTTATCTGTCACTTATTGCAAATAACTCTTAAATACTTCTGGATTCATAGATGTAGGAAAAGTTTCAAATTCTATACTAGGTGGAATACTGAGATCAAGAAAAGTGGAAGATGAAGATCTGAGAACTGTCACCTCATGGCCCTGTTGTACAAGTTCAGTGAGGATCACTTTTGCATTCAACCAGTGGCTAAAATCCATTGGCCACACCAGCACCTTTGCACAGCTCCCAACAATGAAGTAGCAACACAACTGTAGCAGGAATGGAAGTTTCTTCACTGTTCTAGACATCTTGGTAAAGTGGAGTGCTTCCTTTCACAGCATACCTCTTTCTGTCATTATGGTGAGGTTTACTATTATTTACTTAATGTGGACCAAGTAGTTCAAGTATAACTTTCATTAGCCAATGTCCTAGTTAATTTTCTCATTGCTGAGATAG
>NW_004525524.1:5374-7147 GCF_000260255.1 Octodon degus
TGAACACCCAATAAAGATTGATGTCTTATATAGCAGTACATTTACACAGTTCCCAAAATCTAGTCCACTGAGGGAGACATTCATAGAAATCACGTGCACTAAATTCACTAGAAGAAGCTAAAGGGACACAACCCTAAAGCATGGACCTGACATCAATCAATGAAGCCTATACAAACAGAATGGTGAAGCCATTTTAAGCCATTTCTTGATGCAATTCACCTGGCACATCCATATAGAATTGTAGAGGCATAAAACAGAAAAGGGGGGATTGATTTTTCTTTCTTTTATTTTGGTGGAACTGGGGATTAAACTCAGGCCCTTGTGCTTGCCAGGGAAGCTCTTATTCTATTGAGCCATCTCCCTGGCTCAGACAGGATTAACTTGACAATGAAAATGTAACACAAAAAATTTTCTAGGCACTTATTTTTTTAAAAATTATATAAAGCTTGAAATAGAATTCAAAATCATTTTGATAGATATAACAATGCAAAAAACAGAATCTCCAAGCAAGATTTTAAAAACTGAAACAAGTAATAAAATTGTCAACAATAGAATAAATTTGGTACAGTAAAAACCTATGGAAATTGATGATACATTGCTTAATGAGAATGAATTTGATCAGACAAAGGGGAGATAATTGAAATAAAGAAGACTGTGAGAACTTTTGAGACCTATTAAGTGAAAAATTAATCATTTACATGTTAAATTCTATAGAAAAGAAAAAAGAGAGAATAAAACTTTTTACAAAATAATTATTGAAAATATTAGAAATCTTTTGAAATATAAATCCATCCAAATGTATGAATCTCAATGGGCCCTTAGGAGACTTTATAAAACATCCTCCTCAATGTATATTGAAATAAGTCTATCAGAAAGCCAAGACAAACAAATTATAAAACTAGTCAAATTAAATCATATCTTTCAAAATCTCTAGAGAGTGAACAACAAACATCCCAGTAGGAATCTTTAAAGAAGGAAAATTTAGGGTATTCTCTTTACAAACCTGCAAAAAAAATGAAACTAACCAGGAATGCTATCGTTAGCAAAACAATCTCTCAGAAATTATAGATAAATAATATCTTTCCGGAAGAAAATATGACAGAACTTTTTATTACCAGGCTGGTCCTAAAAGAAATGCTTGAAAAAGCCCTGTCTTAAAAACAGTGTTTTAAACAATCATGAAAATCTAAGGGTATAAGTTAAGTAGCAAAGTAATTATGGAAAAACTGATCTTCCTATTTTTCTATGTAAAGTACCAAGAAATGTTTTTTATGTGTCAAATGTAATAACTATATGCACCTTCAATCTACTAACTTTAATATATTTCTCATCAGGCATAAGAGCCCTAGTTTATATTCCAGCTTCTCAAAAGTTTGCAAACAAGATGTGATCCCTTTAACGTTTAAATTTCCCCATCGCTTTAAGTTTAAATGAGGATGCACTTGAGGATGCTATCTCTTTACTATATTTTCAAATTATTTTTTTAGGAATTGTGAAAGAAAAGTAAAATAAAAAGAATGTCCTGTACTCAGGTTGACAGTGTCCCTAGATTTTACCTGGATACACCCAAAGAGATATTCTTTGCCCCTCTCATTTGTTCACAGATATCCACAGGATAGATAACTGATTGCTGCTTGTTTCATAAACCTTCAGTATTGGATACTGGGTAGACCTGAGTCACCGTTGGAAGTCTGAAGTTTATACCCTGCCCACAGTGACGTGTACATGACATAAAGGACCAACATGAGTCCATTTTAATGTTTATTCAGCATA
>NW_004525524.1:8502-15446 GCF_000260255.1 Octodon degus
TGTTCTCAGTGTAGTTGCTTAGTTCAGAGATATCATAATAGAGGGTCAAGGTGAGAATTTTACCCATTAAGTATTATTTTCCAAAAACAGATGGTAATTCTTAGGACAATTGCCTTAGCCACCTGTACATATCCATTTATGATTTTGCCCCTACCTTAATTCCTGTCTTTTCTCCTTTTTCTCACTTTATTGTTTAATCTTTAAGTTCTGTTGCTTTCTTTTAGGAAAGACTTACTGTCACAGGCCTCAAACAAAGACACACAGACACTTAATGTAAGCAAAATGAGGGCTAGAGAAAAAAGGTTGCTGCCTTGCCTTTGGTCTTTATTTTTATATATCTTGAGTCTCAGCCTTCATGTTACTTTAGGTGAACATAGCAAGATCCCCTGATATATGTCCAAGATAAATGTTTAGGCTGTACTATACATGAGAACCTCCTAAGCATCTGGGAGCAAGATACAAAAACAGGGCATCCTTGAGTCCCAAGTGTCCTTTGTTACTTCCACAGCTGTTGCTGCCATGATTTCTTTTTCCTCATCCCACATTCCCCGCATGTAATTTAGTATGTCTGTATGTGAACACTTTTTTGGCTGAACTGGGGATTGAACTCAGACACTTACTCTTGCCAGGGAAGCACTGAACCATCTCAAACTCTTTCTTCTTCCAACATCTCCCCTTTCTTTGTTTATTTAATACATGGCTTTGTGTTTGGAGGTGAATTAGATCAGTTTGGGAAGGAAGCATCATAGTCCATCTGCTTAAACAACAGGGAACATTGGAGAGATTGGCAGGAATATAATTAAAGGTATGATTATTACATGTAAAAAACCATCCTGGAGCAGTTGAATGTTACTGTAACTAGAAATATGTTTATTGTAATTAGAGCACTTTAAATTACCCAACAATTTGTGACATTTGGTTCTGGTGCAATTTACAAATCATACACATGTGTTATTAGATGTTATCACTTTATGAGTAGTAAAATCTAATGCTCCCAAAGGAGTCATAAGATGTAGGTCCTCAATGAGCAAGGTCTTCATAAGAAGCTGGCTTGGAGTCAATATGTCTAATGAAAGTTATATTTCTCATGTCATCGACAGGCTTACATAGTGGTCTGTGGCATGAATTCAATATGAACTGTTTCAGATAAAAGGAAGAGATATTAAGGGAGGAGATCATTTGAATCCATACATTTTTATGAGTATTGAACAGAGGAGCTGATAATTCAAGAGGCAAAGCACAGAATAGCAAACAAATTATCAGTAACATAGAATTCTTTGTGATCTTACCACAAAACAAGAACAATCTCTCAGGGCAGGGGAGATAGCTCAGTTGAATAGACACTTGCCTGGCAAGCACAAGGGCCTGAGTTCAATCCCTGGCTCTGAAAAAAATCACTAAAGTAAATCCTTTGAGGTTGTGTACAAGAGCATCTTGAGCCCCATTAATAAGAGTTTTAGGCTTCTCCAGGTGACCAGTCTCTGAGAATGTGTCATCTTTGTTCACTTTCTTGGTGGAGAGCTGTTGTGGTTGGCATCTGTCAAGGCTAGGTGACTTTTGAGTTGTGGGATCGAGTTGTTCAGTCCTTGATACCATGTCATAGATGGGAGTGATGCAGAAAACAGGGATTCACAGTGGAACTATAGGGCTTAAAACAGAAGCATACCCTGTTCTTCAAGTCATCAGTGGAGTTGAATCACTCCATTGACCAATTTGTAAATTTTTATATTGCATGTGAGGGGCAGGTAGAGTTGTTGAGAAATTAAAATGACAGAGGTAAGGAGATGACCATTGGATGAGAGGAAAATCATATAAATCAGATAATATGTTGAGTTTTGAATAACATCACAGATAATAGATTATGTCATTTGCTGGCAGGGGCCCTTATTTCCCCTGTGTTTTCTTCTATTAATACTGTTAAAGTTCATTTAATTTTATGTGAAAGTCTTACTACTGTTTGACTGGTGGGATTATGTGGAATTCCTGTTTTGTGAACAACGTTCCATTGTAAACAAAATGTGGCAGAAGCATGTGAAGGATAAGCAGGACAATCATCTCTTTTTCATTTTATTGGTTTGCCCATAACTGCTATAGCAGCTAGAATATGTTGAATAGCTTGATTTGTGTTTTTTCTTTTTTGGGTAGTGACCCAAACATACTGTGAATATGTATCAGTACTGACATGTAGATAAGAATAAGGAGCTAAATGAGGAAAACGAGTAACATCTATGTGCTACATTTTTATTAGCATTTAAACTTCTGGGGTTGGTTCTAAAGGAGGAAGGAAAATTAGGAATACATTGATTACATGATTTGACAATATTTTAAAGTTGTGTTAAAGGAATGTGTAATTGTTTCTGAAAAAGTGAGCATTTTGGTGAAGGAATTGATGACTGGTAAGTGGGTCTGTAAACAAAGGTAATAAAGAGTTAGCATAAATATTGTCTTGTGTAATGAGGTCAGGTAGTTTCAGATGTGATTTAGTATGATAAATGTATATGAGATATGAGCAGCACCTCAGTAGTGTTTGTAGAGAAATAAATAAGGAATATAGTGTTGGAGGAAGAGCAGACGATATGATGGCACCTGGAATATGTTGTACCACATAATGGGTATAGGCACTATCAGAAGTAATATTTAAAGGTTGATTTTTCAAATAATTGGAGAGCCAATACTACAGTTGCCATTTCAATTTGTTGTGTGTAGGCATGAGGAAGTATGTGTCTATGATGCCATATTTGATTTATTTGCCAAGTTATTACTCCCTTAGTTTTATTTCCATCAGTATATATTGTGAGTCCTGTAATTGGTCAATCTGACAGAATCATGAAAAAGTGAAAAGAAAAAATTCGAAGAGCTTTTTGTAGATATAACAAGCAGGCATCATGGGGTAAGGAGAACTATATATGGAAGAGACTGGTAGCAAAAACAAATAGATATGATCTACAAATAAATGTCTAGTAGAGAATTAAGATATAATAGAGCCTGCCTTAAGAAGAAGAGATAGATAGCATGTGTGAGATAGGTAAAAGAAGAGAGCAGTTGAAAGAGTGGACTTAATGTTTGTGTGTCAATGGGATAATTGGGACACAGACAATTTATATTTTTAATAAATTTTATAACTTTAGGAAAGATATAGCACTAGAAATAACTAACTTTGTAGAAGAGGGAATAGAATATGCTCTAGTAAATTTATGACCTAAGTATTTCACAGGATATTGTCTCTATATTTTATCAGGGGCTATTTGAAGTCCTTGTTCTGATAATATTATCTGTAACTTTGTTAAGTGATCTATTGTTAATGAAGAGGAGGCAACTTATAGGTCACCCATATAATGATAAATAAGATGGGATTTATTTACTACTTTTTTATTTTTAGGGAAAGTTCTATTAGGTGTTCATGGTCTCACTATTAGATCAGACTCGTAGTGATTCTCCTGTTTACAGCCTCCCAAGTACTGGGATTACAGGCACGCGCTACCACACCTACTCTCAATCACTGACTCAGTGCAGCACCCTGTGGGCAAGACCAGCATGGCAGGCCTGGGGATAAAACCCCTGGCCCCTGTGCCTGCTTGCAGAAGATATCTACTTTTATATGGCACAAGGGCTTTGTCTACAGAATAGTGACATATGGTAGGATTATTCATCATTCCTTGAGATAAATTAACCCTTTGATATCACTTTTGTGGGTCCTGGTTATTGATTGTTGGCAAGGAGAAGGCAAAATTCTTTTTACCTTGGATTTTTAATGGTATTGAAAAAAGCAATCTTTTAAATTAATAATAAAACATTGATAGTTAAAAGGAATTAAATTTGGGTTAGGTAAACCTCATTGTAATGGACCCATGGGTTTCATTATGGCATTAATAGCTTTCAAGTCTTGTAAAAACCACCATTTTCCAGATATTTTTATAGCAAAAATTGGGGTATTATATTTTTATGTGTCACAATTGCAGCTGTTCTGATATAAGGGTCTGTGCATCATATAATTTTTCACTTGAAAGGGGCCATTGATCTACCCAAATTTAATTTACAATTAACCATTTTATGGGTAGCATATTATCTGCAGAGGCCCCTACAAGAAAGGGGTTCCAATAGTATCATAGAAAGAAGGTCTTTTCCCCAGATAATAAAGGGGGTTTTAAGAATATATGGAGTAATGTAACCAAGGATAGATGAATTTAGATTTTTTTTGTACTCTTAATAAGATTTGATCCCCCTATGTCCCATAGTTTAGTCACTTTTGTTTTTGGCCAAACCTTTGCCACATTTGTGTAGGAAATCTGGTAACATTGCTCCATTATCAAGCAGACCCTGGAGTTCTTGAGACTGTATTGCTAAGTTTAAGGTGAGCTTAGCAGCGGTAATTAGTACAGTTAATGTATATATAGTGCTCCCAAAGCCTTGATCTCCTCTTTAGGTGAACATAACAAGATCCCATTATATGTGTCCAAGATTAATGTGTAGGCTGTACTGTAAATGAGAAACTGCTAGGCATCTGGGTGCAAGGACACAAAAACAGGATGTCCTTGAGTCCCAAGTGTGCTTGATTACTCATGCAGCTGTTGCTAACCTGTACTCTTTTTCCTCATCCCCCATGTCCTGTGTGTTACTTAGTGTGTCTCCATATTAACTCTTATTCTAACAAATTTCCATTTAACTGTGTCTATTATACCATTCCGTTTTTATTTCTTCTTTTGAGTTCTTATACTAGGAAGACAATACAATATTTACACATGTTGAGTCTGTTTTATTTTATTTATGAGTACAGCCTCAAGTTGCATCCACTTACATATGAAGGACTCAAATTTGTTTTCCTTTACAGCTGAGTAATACTTGATTGTATAAAAAAATTACATGCTTTTTCCTCCATTCCTCAGGTGATGGGCAATTTGGTTGCTTCCAAGATTTAACTATCACAAATTTTGCTGCTATAAAAATAGGTGAACTTTGATATGATACTTTCAGTTCTTTTGGAAAAATTGCCAGAAGAAGAATAGCTGGATTCAATGGAATTTCCAGTCCTAGTTTACTGAGGAGTCTCCACACTGATTTCCCTAATGGCTGAACAAGTCTACATTCCCACCAATAGTGGAGAAGGGTTCCTTTTTCCCTGCAGCCTCCCCAGAATTACTTGTTGGTTGATTTCTTTATGTTTAGCTATTCTTTCTGGGGTGGGATGGTATCTCAATGGTGTTCTAATTTGTATTTCTCAGATGACCAGTGATGTGGAGCATTTTTCATGTACTTTTGCCTCTTGTATTTTGTCTTCTGAGAGGTGTATATTCATTTCAAGTGCCCATTTTTGGATTGAGGCTTTAAATTGCGGGGCCCTAATGTTATTATTTCTTTATATATCCTACAGAGACCTTTGTCTGAGTTCTTACTGGGTAAGAATTTTTCCAAATTTGTAGTTTACTTTTTCACTCTGTCTGTGATTTCTTGATGTACAGAAAATTCTCAATGAGATGAGGTTCCAATTGTTAATTCTTTCAATTATTTCCCATGTAGTTGGATTTTTGTTCATGAAATGTTTGCCTACCCCTATATCTTCAAGATTTCCACCTCCTTTCTCTTCCAAAAGATCTAGTGTTTCTATTTTAATGTTTAGATCTGTAATCCATTTTGACTTTAGTTTAGTTCATGGTAATAGCCCCATATCTAGTTTTATTTTTCAGCATGTAGAGAGCCAGTTTTTCCAGCACCATTTGTTAAAGGGTCTATATTTCATCCAATGAATATGTTTGGTTCCTTTGTCAAAGGTAAGATGGCTAAGTGTATTTGTATTTTTATCTGCATCTTCTGTTATATTTCATTGATAGCTCTACTTTTTTGCCAATACCATGCTGATTTTATGGCATTACATTTGTAATATAATTTCAAGTCAGGGGTTGTAATGCCCCATGGCTTGCCTTTGTTGCCCAATATTGCCTAAGCTCTTCTATGTCTTTTCTCTTTCCAAGTAAATTTTAGGAATGATATCTATAAGTTTGTTGATATCTATAAGTATGTTGGTGGCATTTTGATAGGGATTGTATTAAATCTATGTAACTTTTTTGGGAGCGTGGCCATTTTCATAATGTTTGTTCTTTTCCAGGAGCAAGGAATGTCTCCCCATTTTCTGAAATCCACTAGGATCTCTTTTTTCAGAGTACTGCAACTTTCATTGAATATATCTTTGACTTCCTTAGTTAGACTAATTCCAAGGTATTTCATTTTCCATGGTGCTATTGAAATAGGTATTGTTTCTCTAAATTCTCTCTCAGTGTGTTTGTTATCTGTGTAGAGGAATGCTATTGACTATTTATTTATTTATTTATTTGTTTATTTATTTATTTATTGTGGAACTGAGGATTGAACTCAGGCCCTTGCACTTGCCAGGGAAGCACTTCTTCCACTGTGCCATCTCGGCAGCCTCCAACTATTGACTTTTGTATACTGGCTTTGTAATCTACTATGCTACTGAATTTGTTTAATAATTCTAGTAACTTCATCATGGAGTGTTTTGAGTCTTCCATGTAGAGTATGATGTCATCTTCAAATAATGATAGTTTCACTTCTTCTTTACCTATTCTTATTCATTTATTGCTCTCTCTTGTCTAATGGCTCTATCTAATGATTCCAGAACTATATTGAATAGAAGTGGTGATAGAGGACATCTTTGTCTTATACTTAATTTGAGGATTAACGATTTCAGCTTTTCCCCGTTTAGAAATATGTAAACATTGGAATTGTCATAAATGGCACAGATGGCCTTTATGAGATGGAGGTACAGGCCATTTATTCTAATTTTCTGTAGGGCTTTAATCATGAATGAGTGTTGCACTTTGTTAAAAACCTTTTCTGCATCAGGTGAAATGATCACATGAGTTTTGGATTTGGCTCTATTGATATTATAGATTTGTGTATGCCTAACCATCCTTGCATCCCTGGGATGAATC
>NW_004525525.1:0-935 GCF_000260255.1 Octodon degus
GAATTCTACAAGATATTTACAGCAGATGTAGTCCCTATACTCCTCAAACTCTTCCATGAAATTGAAAAGGAAGCAATTTTCCCAAAATCATTCCTGGAAGCAAGTATTATACTAATACCAAAACCAGGGAAAGAAGCAACTAAGAAAGAGAACTACAGGCCGATCTGCTTCATGAACATAGATGCCAAAATCCTCAATAAAATACTAGCAAATAGAATACAGCAAATCATCAAGAAGATCATATAACATGACCAGGTAGAATTCATCCCAGGGATGCAAGGATGGTTCAATATTCAAAAATCTATGAATGTAATACACTATATTAATAGAGCGAAAAGTAAAAAGCACATGACCATCTCCATTGATGCAGAAAAGGCTTTTGACAAGTCCAACACACATTCATGTTCAAAGTCCTACAGAAAATTGGAATAGATGGCTTCTCCTTCAATCTTGTAAAAGCCATTTATGAAAACGCCAAGGCTAACATAATAATAAAAAGGGAAAACTGAAATAGTTTACTCTTATATTGGGTACAAGAAAAGGATGTGCTCTCTCATCACTCCTATTCAATATAGTTATGGAATCATTAGCTACAGCCGTTAGACAAGAGAAAGAAATAAAAGGAAGAAATAGGTAAAGAAGTTAAGTTATCTTTGTTTGCAGATGACATGATACTTTACTTAGAAGACCCAAAAAACTCCACCCAGAAGCTACTAGAATTGATACAGAAATTCAGTAGCATAGCAGGTTATAAAGTCAATACCCAAAAGTCAACAGCATTGCTCTAAACAGACAACAAACACTCTGAGAGGGACATTATAGAAGCAATACCTTTTACACTAGCACCAAGGAAAATGAAATATCCTAGAATTCCTCTAACAAAAGAAGTCAAAGGCCTTTTCAAGGAAAATTACAGTACCCTGAAAAAAGAGATC
>NW_004525525.1:5150-16661 GCF_000260255.1 Octodon degus
TGTATTCAAAGTGGTTAGGATAGATATATAGTTGCATTCTCTTAATGAATAGAATGATTTGTTCTAATGGTGTTTGTAAATAGGATCTCAAGTCCGCATGTTGTACAGCAATTAACCACCAAGAACAATATATGCAGTGTGTTATTTGTTGAATTTGTACTTCCGATTTGATTTGAAACTGTCTCGTTTCTATCTGTTTATTAATAAAATTTTGAAAAAAGGAAAAAAAAACAAATTGGTAGGACAGTTTCAATAATTAACACATTGCATACGTACTTCCTAGTGGTTAATTGTTGTATAAGATGCAGACTTCATATCCTATTTACAAGCACCATTAGAACAAATCGGTCTATTCATTAAGAGAATGTAACTATATTTCTATCCTAACTACTTTGAATACACAGATACAAAATAGACATCCATTTGAGCCCCCTTTTTAGGTAAGCTCCATCATTTCAATATTATAGGTGTGTAAACACAGCAAAATATTCTTAAAGAATTCAGTAATCCATAATAGTATTGGGTCTTCCACTTCACTGGCAATGTCAGAAATTCTTGACTTGAGTTCCCTAAAGCACAAATAACACCATGGCTTTATTTCATATAGTGAGATTTTATACTACTCTACTGGATGGTTAAGACCAAGGTAAAGCAGGACCTATGCAACAAGAGTTGTACCTTTTAGGGCTGATAAGATCAGTGAAATCCCCCCAGGATTTTTCCTGAGATCCTATAACTCAGATTGTAGATCCTTTGTCAGTGTCAGCCATGTGGATGAGTCACGGCCAGGGCTTGGCCAATGTGCTCTCTGTGAAACACTGAGAGAATGTTTTCTCTTCATGTGACTCTCCTTAGGCAAACTCTACATCATCGATCACTTTCCTCTTTGGCTGCATAATCTCCTTGATCAGAAATTTTGGGACACTACTGAGTTACATGAAGTTACAGTACAAGTTCTCATATATCCTGAGTCTTAATTGACGTTGGAAGGCTAGGGGAAGAATGTTGGCTTTCCTTGTGGCCCTCCTTTTTCTGTAATTTTGGTCGGCAAACTTAGGTTGTTAACCCTCCAGAAGACAAGCTTATTGTTATAACCGTACAACCTAGGCTATTAAGCTTAACCTCACTATCTTTCTGAATATCAAACATATTAGGCATAAAATGGAAGAGGTATTTTTCATCAAGTATTGATATGTTTAACTTTAAGTGCCTATAGAATAAGATAAAAAACGATTTAAAAATTAGAATATATTTTTAAAAATAGGAACAAAGAATTACATACTTCTTATGTTTACACATAAGTCCAAAAATCTCACCATATACAACCTTGAAGCAGGACAGTCCCACCATATTCCTTTTCCTATCTTTTGCTTTCATTCACCACTCTTCTTTTTGAACAATCATTTACCCAAGAGACAGCACAGCAGCAATGGCCATGTCATGACAAGTAGCCCATATTCAGAAGACCAGAATGACAGGCACTCCAAGCATGAAATTACTATCACAGATTGCCATCTGCCGTGCAGTTGCTTAGTTCACATGTATCAGTATATATAGTTAGTCAGGGTAAGAATCGTTCCAATTAACTGCTAGATTCAAAAATCTTCTGAAGATTCTCAGGATCATTGCCTTGCCCATCTTCTACATATAACTGTATGGCTTGACATTGTCATGTTTCCTAGCTCTTCTCCTTTAAAACTTTTGATTAGTTAGTCCTCAAGATCATGTTTTACTTTTACTTGTATTATACCTTTCTGTTTGTGTTTCTTCTTTTGAGTTCTTATACTAGGGAAGCTATATGATATTTACGCATGTGTGTCTGGTTTATTTCACTTATGAGTATATGTTCAAGTGGCATCCACTTCAATATAACTTCGAGTTTATCATTCTTTATAACTGAGTAATATTACATTATATAAAAATAACACATTTTTTCAACCATTCCTCAGGTGATGGGCATTTTGGTTGTTTCCAAGATTTGGCTATCACAGATTGTGCTGCTATAAACATAGGCACAATTATCCCTATGATATGACGTTTTCAGATCCTCCAGGAAAATTCCTAGTAGAGGAATAGCTGGTTTAAATGGGATTTCCAGTCCAACTTTTCTAAGGAGTCTCCACACTGATTTTCATAATGGTTGCACCAGTGTACATTCCCCACCGCAGTGGAGAAGGGTTCCTTTTTCCCCACAGCCTTTCCAAAATTTGTTGTTGGGTAATTTCTTTATGACAGCCATTCTTTCTTGTGTGAGATGATATCGTTATATTGTTTTAATTTGCATTTTTGCAGATGGCTATGAATGTGAAGCATTTTTTCATTTATTTATTCGCTTCTTAATTTCATCCACTGAGAAGCATGTGTTCATCTCAGATGCCCATTTCTGGATTGGGTCTTTAAATTTTGAGGCCCTAGTGCTTTTTAGTTCTTTATAAATTCTAGAGAGCAGACTGTCTGTGTACTTATGTGTCATGATTTTTCCAAATTTGTGGGTTGTCTTTTCACTTAGTTGGTAATTTCTTTTGACATGAAAAACCTTCTCAGTAACAGCAGTTTGCACTTGTTAATTCTTTGAAATGTTTCCCATGCGATTTGATTTCTGTTCAAGAAGTCTTTGCCTATCCCGATGTCTTCAAGAGTTCCTTCTACTTTCTCTTCCAGGAGATTTAGTGTCTGCTTTAATATTTATTTTTTTTTCTTAATGTTTAGATCTTTAAACCATTTTGACTTTAGTTTAGTGCATGGTGATAGAACTGGGTCCAGTTTGAGTTTTCAGCTTGTAGTGAGCCAGTTTTTCCAGCACCATTTGTTAAAGAGACTGTTTCTTCCACTGAGTGTGTTTCACCCCTTTGTCAAAGATAAGGTGACTGAGTGTGTTAGTAGAGGTTTCTCAATCTTCTAATCTATTTCATTGATCTTTAGGTTTATTTTGCCTACAGTACCATGCTGTTTTATCACAGTAGCATTGTAGTATAATTTCAAGTCAGGAATGGTAATGCCTCCTGCCTTGTCTTTATTGCCCAGAATTGCCTTTGCTATTCTAGGACTTTTCTGTTTCCAATAAATTTTAGGAATAATTTCTCAACCTCTGTGAGGTATGTCGGTGGTAGTCTGATAGGGATTGCTTTAAATCTGTACAGCAATTTTGGGAGTATGGCCATGTTCACAATGTTGGTTCTTCCTATCCAGAAGCATGGCATATCATTGCATTTTCTGAAATCCACTATGATCTGTTTTTTAAGACGACTGTAATTTTCCTTGAAAAGATCATTGACTTCTTTAGTTAGATGAATTCCAAGTATTTCATCTTCCTCAGCGCTTTTGTAAAAGTTATTGTTTCTATAATTTCCTTCTCAGTGTGTTTGTTGTCTGTGTATAGGAATGCTATTGACTTTTAGGCATTGATTTTATAACCTGTTATGCTACTGAATTTCTGTATTAATTCTAGTAGCGTCTTGGTGGAGTTTTTTAGGTCTTCCAAGTAAAGTATCATATCAACTGCAAATAATGATAATTTAACTTCTTCTTTACCTATTCTTATTCCTTTTATTTCTTTCTCTTTTTTAACGGCTGTAGTTAATGATTCCAGAACTATATTGAATAGGAGTGGTGAGAGAGCACATCCTTGTCTTGTGCCAGATCTCAGAGTAAAAGATTTCAGTTTTTCCCCATTTAGGATTATGGTAACCATTGGGTTTTCATAAATGGCTTTTACCAGATTGAAGTAGAGGCCATCTATTCCAATTTTCTGTAGGACTTTGAACATGAATGAGTTTTCGAGTTTGTCAAAAGCCTTTTCTGCATCAATGGAGATGATCACGTGGTTTTTAGTTTTCGCTGTTCATATAGTGTATTACATTTATAGATTTTTTAATATTGAACCATCCTTGCATCCCTGGGAAGAATCCTACCTGGTCATGTTATATGATCTTCTTGATGACTTGCTGTATTCTCTTTGCCTGGATTTCATTGAGGATTTTGGCATCTATGTTAATGAGGGAAATTGGCCTGTAGTTCTCTTTTCTAGTTGAGTGTTTCCCTGGTTTTGGTATCAGAATAATACTTGCCTCCAGGAATGATTTTGGGAGGATTATTTCCTTTTCAATTTCATGGAAGTGTTTGAAGAGTATGGGGTCTACATCTTCTGTAAATTTCTTATAGAATCCAGCTTTGAATCTATCCAGAACTGGACTTTTCTTTGTCCATAGGTTTTTAATTACATCTCCTATTTCATTGGGTGTTATTGGGCTTTGAGAGTGGTCATATCTTGTCGATTCAGTTATGGTACTTTGTACCTTTCTGGGACTCTTTCCATTGGTTCTGTGTATTCTATTCTGTGACAGTAATGATTCTCAAAGTAGCTATGGATAATCTGAATTTCCATTGGGTGTGTGGTAATTACACCCTTTTCATTCCTTATTGCTTGTATTTGAAATTTTTCTTCCCTGTTTTTGATAAGGTTAGCTAGAGTCTTATCAAAATTTTTTTAATCTTTCAAAGAACAAGCTTTTTGCTTTTTTAGTTCTTCGAATTGTTTTCTTCATCTCAATTGAGTTAATTTCTGCTCTAATCTTTAAGATTTCTTCCCATTTTTGGGCTCTGGGTTTGGTTTGCTCTTCCTTTTGTAGTTGTTCAAGGTGCAGCATTAGAATATTTATTTGTTCCCATTCTGTTTTCCTATAGTGTGAGTTCACAGGTATGAATTTCCCTCTGAGAACTGCTTTTATTGTATCCCACAAATTAGCATAAGTTGTGCTTGAATTTTCATTGAATTGTAGATGTTGTTGAATTTCTTCTTTAATTTTATATGTGACAAATTGGTTGCTGAGTAGGGCATCACTTAATTTCCATGTATTTAAGGGTTTTTTTGGTTTCTTTTGTCATTTATTACCAATTTCAATGCACTGTTGTCAGATAATATGCATGGGATGATTTCTGCTTTCTTACATATACTTAAGTATGACCTATGGACCAGTATGTGGTCTATTTTAGAAAATGACCCATGTGCAGCTGAGAGAAATATGTATTCAGCTGTGTTTGTGTGGAACACTCTGTTTACGTACACCAAGTCCATTTACTTCACGCTCTGGTTCAGTTCTATTTTTTCTTTGCTAAGTTTTTGTCTGGTTGATCTATCTTTTAGGGATAAAGGGGTGTTAAGGTCTCCTGTTAATATTGTGGTATTGGATATTAGAATTTTCATGTCCATTAGGATTTGCTTTATATAATTGGGTGCTCCCATGCTTGTTCTATACATATTTATGAGTGTTACCTCTTCCTTTTGAATTTTTCCCCTAACCAGTATATAGTGGCCTTCTTTATTTTGCTTGATCATTGTTGGTTTGAAGTTGAGACTGTCTGAGAATTGGACTGCTACCCCTGCTTTTTTCTGAGGTCCTGGGGCATGTAGTATTGTGTTCCATCCTTTAACTTTCAGTCTATGAATGTCTTTATGAGTTAAATGTCTTTCTTGTATACAGCATATTGTTGGATTTTGTTTCCTAACCCACCCTGCCAGTCCATTTCTCCTAATTGGTGAATTGAGTCCATTTACACTGATGCTTAGAATTGAGATGTATTGACTTATGTTTGCCATGTTATTTACCTGTTGTCGTTTACTCCTTTTTCTCCTGTGTTTAATTGCTTCCCTATTTAGTTGGTTCCTTATGCAGTTCTGATCATTTTGGTTTCTCTCTAGAACATCTTTCAGTAAACTTTGTAAGGTTGGCTTTGTAATCAAGAAATTCTTTAGCTGTTCTTTGTCATGAAAGTATTTCACTTCTCCATCAAACTTGAAAAAGAGTTTTGCAGGGTATAGTAGACTGGGCTGGAATTTGTTTTCATAGAGGACTTGAAATACTCTGCTCCATGCTCTTATTGCCTTCTTGCATGGTTTGTGAAGAGAAGTCAACTGTAATTCTGATGGGTGTTCCTTTGAATGTGATCTGCTTCTTTTCTCTAGCGGCTTTCAGTAGATTATTCTTGTGCTGAATTTCTGGGATCTTGGCTTATATGTCTCAGTGTGTTTTTAATTGGGTTGAGCTTACTTGGTGATCTGTATGCTTCGGTTTCCTGAATGTCAGATTGTTTCCTCATATTTGGGAAGTTTTCTGCTATTACATCTGGCCATAATTTTTCAATGTCATTTGTATTGACCCCTTCTTTCTCATTGATGCCTATTAGTCTTACATTGTTCATCTTTGCAACATCTTGCAGGTGATATATTATTTTTTCCTGCATCCTAATTGTTTTGAAGAGATCCTTTGTTACCTTTCACTAGCTACACCAGTGTTTTCAAGATCTCAAACAGTGTCTTCTCTTTCACTTAAACAGTTTTGCAAGCTTGTGATTCAGATTTTAATTTCCTCCATATTTCTTTGACTGTATTTCATGCGATCTATTTCTTTCCTGTATTGCTCATTCAAGGAATCTGTCATTTTACTAATCTCCTCTATTTTTTTATCAATGTCTTTGAAGCAGTCATAAATTCTTTTACTGCAGTGTTTCTTTCAGATTGGGTGTCCTCCCTATGTTTTGGTACTTGATTCTTTACTTCAGATGCTATGAGTTCTGAGAATTCTTTTTTATTTCAGAAAAGAATTGCGCTCTGAGTTCCTCTATAACTTTCTGCTCTTACTTATTTACTATGGACCCTATTAATTCATACATTTGAGCTGAGCTAGTGTCCTCTGCACTTGTTCTGGGTGGGCATTGGTTTTCCTCCATATGTTTCTGCATTGGATTCTTTACTGCAGATGTTCTTAATTTAAGGATTTCTTTTTTCATTTCCAATCTGAGTTCCTCTATACCTTTCTGCAGCTGTTTCTTTATTTCAGA
Source organism: Octodon degus (assembly GCF_000260255.1). Classification (NCBI taxonomy): domain Eukaryota; kingdom Metazoa; phylum Chordata; class Mammalia; order Rodentia; family Octodontidae; genus Octodon; species Octodon degus. The sequence goes on from NW_004525525.1 coordinate 11,988, forward strand.
AGCCATTGATTCATTCCTTTCAGCTGTGCTTCCCAATTTGTTCTGAGTTAGTGTCCTCTGCACTTGTTATGGGTGGGCTTAGGGTCTGAGAATGCATTTTGCTCCTTCTCATTGTCATTTTGTGTAGCACTGTCCTCTGACCTTTGTTGTAGATCTTTGTTGCAGTTATAGCCTTAGCACCTACTGAAGTTCAGGTGTAGATCTACAAAGTTTGGATTTATCCAGCTGTGCCTTTCTTGGTTCTGGCTGCTGTGTTTGTATCCTGGCTTGCTGCTGCCCTTGTGGGTGAATCTGTTGTGCCCCTCTGGTAAGAAATTCTGCTCCTGGACTAGCTGGTTGGTTCTGTCCCCTACACTCTCTGCAGGGATTGCAGCTGAAGGGTTTCACCCCAGGCCTGTATGCCCGGCCTGAGCTGAGTCTGGAGGAGACAAGGTAGAGTAGAGGGTAGAGGTAGCTCTCCCACACACTCAGCGGGCCCAGACTAGGACTGAATCTGGGGGTTCCCAGAACGCGACAGAAATTCCTACTCTGTGCATGGGGTGTGTGAGGGGTACTACAGAGTGATATGGGGCATCCCAACAGTTTGAAAGAAGGTGTCACCCACACTGCACCTGGGCTCGGACCAGTAGGTCATGCCAGCACAGGGTAGCGGGAAGCTCTCCGTAACACTAACCAGGCCTGGGCTAGGACTGGATCTGGGGGTTCCCAGAATGCGGCAGAAATTCCTATTGGGCAGGCAGGGTAGGGGAGGTGTTGCGGTGGTGGTGGGTGTCCCAAGGGAGTGGAAGAGGGTCTCACCCACGCTGAGCCTGTGCTGGAACCAGTAGGTTCTGCCGGTATACAGTAGTGGGAAAATCCTCTACACACTCACTGGGCCTGGGCCAAGACTGGGTCTGGGGGTTCCTGAAAGGCAGCAGAAACTCCTACTGGATGGGCGGGGTAGGGGAGGTGCTGTGGAGTGGTGTGGGGCATCCCAAGGGGGTGGAAGGTGATCTCACCCCGCTGTACCTGGCTGGAACCAGTAGGTCCCGTGGGTGCAGGGTAGCTGGACATTCTCCCACACACCCCTCCTTAGATTTGTATCCAGACTATTTGCCCCATGGTGGTTGTATCACTCACAGCCATAATCCTAGCATTGGATCAAAATTAATCACAAACTCTCAAAGCTGCCCATGACTGCATAAGACTTTAGGGGGACAACTAAACATGAATCATAACCTTCTGCTCCTGAAGCCACCCAAACTCACACCCACAATTCCAGGATTAGATCAAGAATTAATCACAGAGTTCTAGCCCAGGTCCGGTGAGTATGTGGGAGAACTTCCTGCTACTCTGAGCTGGCAGGACCGACTACTCATCCCAGCCCAGGCAAAGCATATGTGAGACCGTCTTCCACCTCCTTGGTACGGCCCCCACCACTCCGCAGCACCTCCCATACCCCGCTGGGCCAAGTAGGAATTTCTGCCACGTTCATAGAACACCCAGACACAGTTGTAGCCCAGGTCCAGTGAGTGTGTGGGAGAATTGCCTCTCCCCACTACTCCACCTTCTCCACTCCAGGCTCAGCTCAGGCTGGAATACAGGCCTGTGGTGTAACCCTGCAGCTGCAATCCCTACAGAGACGGTAGAGGATAAAACCACCCAGCTAGCCAGGAGAACATCTTGCCACAGGGCACAACAGCTACACCCTCAAGGGAAGCTGCAGGAAGGAGCTGAGCACAGCAGACAGACCCAGCCAGGCAAAGCTGGATAAATCCAGACTTTTTAAATCTACACATGAAATTCAGTATGTGATAAGGTTAGAACTACAACGAAGATCTACAGCAATGGTCAGAACACAGTGCTACACAAAATGACGAGAAGGAACAAAATGCATCTTCAGAACCCAACACCACCGGTAAAAAGTGCAGAGGACACTAACAAGGAACAAATTGGGAATCACACAGTTGAAAGCAATGAATCAATGGCTTCTGAAATAAAGAAACAGCTGCAGAAAGGTACAGAGGAACTCAGATTGGAAACAAAAAAAGAAATCCCTGAATTAATAACATCTGCAGTAAAGATTCAAATGCAGAAACATATGGCAGAAACCCAGTGCCACCCAAAACAAGTGCGGAGGACACTACTTTGGCTCAAAAGCATGATTTAATAGCGTCGATAGTAAATAAGCAACAGCAGAAAGATATAGAGAAAATCAGAGCAAAACTCTTTCCTGAAATAAAAACAGAATTCTCAGAACTCATAGCATCTGAAGTAAAGAAGCAACTACAGAAACATAGGAGGAAACCCAATCTGAAAAAAACACTGCAGTAAAAGAATTTATAACTGCTTCTAAGAAGACATTGATAAAAAAAAAAGAGGGGAGATTAGAAAAATGACGGATTCTTTGAATGAGCCATACAGGAAAGAAATAGATCACATGAAGCAGAGTCAAAGAGGAAATTAAAACCTCAATCACAAGCTTGCAAAACCATTTAAGTGACAGTGAAGACAAAGTTTCAGATCTTGGAGATGCGGGTGCAGCTAGTGAAAACGTAAGAAAGGATCTCTTAAAAACAACGAGGATGTGGGAAAGAATAATCCATCACCTGCAAGATGAAGCAAAGATGAACAATGTGAGACTAATAGGCATCCATGAGAAAGAAGCAGTCAACAAAAATGACATTAAAAAAATATGGGTAGATGTAATAGCAGAAAACGTCCCAAATATGATGAAACAGTGTGACATTCAAGTAACTGAAGCATACAAAAGGCCAAGGAACCTCAATCCAATGAAAAACTCACTGAGACATATAAAAGTCATGATCCCAGAAATTCAGCATAAGAATAATATACTGAAAGCCACTAGAGAAAAGAAGCAGATCACATTCAAAGGAAAACCCATCAAAATTACAGCCAATTCTCTTCACAAACCATGAAGGCAAGAAGACCATGGAGCAGAGTACCTCAGGTCCTTTATGAAAACAAATTCCAGCCCAATCTACTAAACCCTGCAAAATTCTCTTACAAGTTTGATGGAGAAGTGAAATACTTTCATGACAAAGAACAGCGAAAGAATTTCGTGATGACAAAGCAAACCCCACATAGGCTACTGAAAGATGTTCTAGAGAGGGACCAAAATGATCAGAACTCCAGGAATGAGATCAGAAGCAACCAACTAAATAAGGCAAGCAATTAAACACAGGAGAAAAAAGAGTAAACGACAACAGGTAAATAACATGGCAACCATAAGTCAATACATCTCAATTCTAACCATTAATGTAAATGGAATGAATTCACCAATTAAGAGAAATAGACTGGCATAGTGGATTAGGAAACAAAATCCAACAATATGCTGTATACAAGAAACACATTTAACTCATGAAGACACTCAAAGGCTGAAAGTCCAAGGATGGAACAAAATACTACATGCCCTAGCACCTCAGAAAAAAGCAGGGGTATCAATTCTATTCTCAGACAGTCTCAATATCAAACCAACAATGATCTAGAGAAATAAAGAAGGCCACTATATACTAGTTTGGGGAAAATTTCAAGAGGAACAGGTAACACTAATAAATACGCATGCACCAAACAAGGAGCACCCAACTATATAAAGCAAATCTTAATGGACATGAAAAATCTGATATCCAATACCACAGTTTTAACAGGAGACATTAACAGAGCCTTATCTCCAAAAGACAGATCAACCAGACAAAAACTTAACAAAGAAATAACAGAACTGAACCAGAGTTTGAAACAAAAGGACTTGGTGGACATATACAGAATGTTGCACCCAAACACAGCTCAATACACATTTTTGTCAGCTGCACATGGGTCATTTCTAAAATAGACCACATACTGGTCCATAGGTCATGCTTAAGTATATGCAAGAAAACAAATTATCCCATGGACATTATCTGAACACAGTGCACTGAAACTGGAAATAAATGACAAAAGAAACCAGAAAAAAAGCTTAAATACATGGAAATTAAATGACACCCTACTCAGCAACCAATGGGTCACAGACAAAATTAAACAAGAAATTCAACAATATCTACAATTCAATGACAATTCAAGCACAACTTATCGTAATTTATGGGATACGAGGAAAGCAGTTCTCAGTGGGAAATTCATAGCTGTGAACTCACACATTAGGAAAACAGAAAGGGAACAAATAAATACCGTAATGCTGCACATTCAACAACTAGAAAAGGAAGAGCAAACCAAAACCAGAGCCCAAAGACGCGAGGAAATCATAAAGATTAGAGCAGAAATTAATTCAATGGAGACAAAGAAAACAATTCAAAGGATTAAAAAAGCAAAAAGCTGGTTCTTTGAAAGATTAAATAAAATTGATAAGCACCTAGCTAACCTCATCAAAAAGAAGAAAGAAAAATGCAAATACAAGCAATAAGGAATGAAAAGGGTGGAATTACCACAGACTCAGTGGAAATTCAGAAGATTATCAATAGCTACTTTCAGAATCTTTAATCTCACAGAAAAGAAAACAAAGAAGAAATGGACAAATTTCTAGAAAGGTACACATTGCCACAACTGAATCGACAAGATATAACCACTCTCAATAGCCCAATAACAGCCAATGAAATATGAGATGTAATTAAAAACCTACCGGCAAAGAAAATTCCAGGTCCGGATAAATTCACGGCATAATTCCACAAGACATTTACAGAAGAT
>NW_004525526.1:0-853 GCF_000260255.1 Octodon degus
ATATTGTGGGACTGTCCTGCTTCAAGGTTGTGTATGGAGAGATTTTTGGACTTATGTGCAAACATGAGAAGCATAGAATTCTTTATCCTATTTTTTAAAATATAATCTAAAGGGTGAAGACACTTCCTTTTCCGGCAAGATGGCGGGAGGAGAGGCAGACGTGACTTGGGGGCAGCAGCATCTCTCTACTCAAGATCTCACCACTTTAGATGTTACGAAGTTGACTCCACTTTCACAGGAAATTATCAGCAGGCAAGCCACGATTAATATAGGAACAATTGGTCATGTTGCTCATGGGAAATCAACAGTTGTAAAAGCTGTTTCTGGTGTTCACACTGTCAGGTTCAAAAATGAACTGGAAAGAAATATTACAATCAAGCTAGGATATGCTAATGCTAAGATTTATAAACTTGATGACTCAAATTGTCCTCGGCCAGAATGTTACAGATCTTGTGGAAGTAGTACACCTGATGAGTTTCCTACAGATATCCCAGGAACTAAAGGGAACTTCAGACTAGTCAGACACGTTTCTTTTGTTGACTGCCCTGGCCATGATATTTTAATGGCTACAATGCTGAATGGTGCAGCGGTGATGGATGCAGCTCTTCTATTAATAGCAGGTAATGAATCCTGTCCTCAGCCTCAAACTTCTGAACACCTGGCTGCCATTGAAATTATGAAGTTAAAGCATATTTTAATTCTGCAAAATAAAATTGATTTGATAAAAGAAAGTCAGGCAAAAGAACAATATGAACAAATCCTTGCATTTGTACAAGGTACAGTAGCTGAAGGAGCTCCTATTATTCCTATTTCTGCTCAGCTGAAATACAATATTGAAGTTGTCTGTGAGTAT
>NW_004525526.1:1539-2296 GCF_000260255.1 Octodon degus
AATTGCGGCTAAATAATACATGTGGATGAAGCCACAGTTTTTCTTTACAACCTTAGGGATATATTTTTAAAACAAAAGTGGAAAAGTAATTTCATGTGTTACTACCTTACTAGAGGTTGTCAGGTTAATCTTTTGTCAGGAAAATTAATGCCTATTGCTTAAATAGTAGGGTGTTCAAATAATGAGTTAAGTTGGCATGTTGCTGGATTGATATACTTTCAAACTTAGATGTCAGTGCGACTTACTTTTTTTTTTGGAACCGGGGATTGATCTCAGGCCCTTGCACTTGCCCGGCAAGCATTATTCCACTGAGCTATCTCCCCGGTCCCAGTGCAACTTACTTTGAATGAAACTGGTCATTATAAACAGTTTTTGCTGTATTAAACCTATCAAATGTGCTTGAAATAATTTTACATGATTTGTATTTTAGTATCACCAAGATAGAGGATTACCACAAAAGTTTAAACTTGAAGACAAGAAGTGTTCTTGAAGGCTGGCTCTATTTGCCTTATGTTGATGTAACTTAAATATATAAGATGAAAAGAAAGTTAATTTGTTTAAAATAAAAAGACCTTTTTGTCCATGAAAGTTCATTGACATTAGAATACCTTTAATATTGTTCATTCTTTAATATTAACCATGTTCTGAATGCTCTTTGTTTATATCTCTTGTTTTATACCTGAATCCAGCAGTCCTTCCCTACTGGAAATACTGTTATGCTAAATGCTAAATAAATAATAAGTTCCTTTGTAAAAAA
>NW_004525526.1:9353-13439 GCF_000260255.1 Octodon degus
TTTTTTTGGTGGAACCAGAGATTGAACTCAGGCCCTTGCACTTGCCAGGTAAGCACTTATTCTACTGAGCCATCTCCATGGACCTTTAAGAAAAAATTTTAAAACAGTAAAAAAAGGCCCGCTGAGCAGGAATTTCTGCCACATTCTGGGAACCCCCAGACCTAGTCCTATCCCACGTCCAGTGAGTGTGTGGGAGAGATTCCGGCAACCCTGCACCAGTGGGACATATTACTGGTCGCAGCCCAGGCACATCATGGGTGAGACCCTATACCAGCCCCTTTGGATGCCCCCCACCACTCCACAGCACCTCCCCAACACCGCCCACCAAGTAGGAATTACTGTCCCGTTCCTGGATTACCAAGACCCACTCCTGGCCCAGGCCCAGTGAGTGTGTGGGAGAGCTACCTCTCCCTGCTACTCCATTTTGTCCCCTCCAGGCACAGCTTGGGCCTGGCATACAGACCTGGGTGAAACCCAGCAACTGAAATCCCTGCAGGGAGTGTAGTGGATAGAACCACCCAGCTAGTCCAGGAGCAGAAAATATTGCCACAGGGGCAGGGCATAACAGGTTCACCCTCAAGGGCAGTAGCAGGAAGGAGCTGAGCACAGTAGCCAGACCCAAGCCAGGCACACCTGGATAAATCCAAACTTTATAGATCAGCAACTGAACTTCAGCACATGCTAAGGTTATAAATACAACAAAGATCTACAACAAAAGTCAGAAGACAGTGCTACACAAAATGACGAGAAGGAACAAAATGCAACCTCAGAACCCAAGCCCACCCATAACAAGTGCAGAGGACACTAACACAGAACAAATTGGGAATCACACAGCTAAAAACAATGAATCAACAGCTTCTGAAATAAAGAAACAGCTGCAGAAAGGTATAGAGGAACTCAGATTGGAAATAAAAAAAGAAATCCCTGAATTAATAACATCTGCAGTAAGAATCAAACGAAGAAACCTATGCAGGAAACCCAATGCCCACCCAAAACAAGTGCAGAGGACACAAGCTCGGCTCAAATGCATGAATTAATAGGGTTGATAGTAAATAAGCAACAGCAGAAAGGTATAGAGGAAGGAAGAGTGAAATTCACTTCTGAAATTAAAAAAGAATTGTCAGAACTCATAGCATCTGAAGTAAAGAAGCAACTACAGAAACATAGGGAGGAAACACAACCTGAAAAAACACTACAATAAAAGATTTTATAACTGCTTCTAAAGAAGACATTGAAAAAAAATAGAGATCAGAAAAATGACAGATTCCTTGAATGAGCAATACAGGAAAGAAATAGATCGCATGAAGCATAGTCAAAGAGATATAGAGGAAATTAAAATCTCAATCACAAGCTTGCAAAACCATTTAAATGAAAGTAAAGACAGAGGTTCACATCTTGAAAAAGCTGGTGAAGCTACTGAAAAGGTAAGAAAGGATCTCTTAAAAAAAATGAGGATGCAGGAAAGAATAGTCAATCACCTGCAAGACGATGCAAACATGAACAATGTGAGACTAATAGGCATCAATGAGAAAAAAGGAGTCAATACAAATGACATTTAAAAAAATATGGGCAGAAGTAACAGCAGAAAACTTCCCTAATCTGAGGAAACAATCTGACATTCAGGTAACCGAAGCACACACAACACCAAGTAGCCTCAACCCATGAAAAATACACCAACACATATAGCAGTCAAGATCCCAGAAATTCAGCACAAAAATAACCTACTGAACGCCTCTATAGAAAAGAAGCAGAAAACATTCAAAGGAAAACGCATCAGAAATATGGCCAATTTCTCTTCACAAACCATGAAGGCAAGAAGAACATGGAGCAGAGTACTACAAGTCCGCTATGAAAACAAATTCCAGCCCAGAATACTATACCCTGCAAAACTCTCTTTCAAGTGTGATGGAGAAATGAAATACTTCCATGACAAAGAACAGCTAAAGAATTTCATGATGACAAAGCCAATCCTACAAAGGCTCCTTAAAGATGTTCCAGAGAGGGACCAAAATGATCAGAACTCCAGAAATGAGATTAGAAGCAACCAACTAAATGGGGTAAGCAATAAAAAACAGGAGAAAAAGGAGTAAACGACAACAGGTAAATAACATGTCAACCATAAGTCAACACATCTCAATTCTAAGCATCAATGTAAATGGACTCAATTCACCAATTAAGACAAATAGACTGGCACAGTGAATTAGGAAACAAAATCCAAAAATATGCTGTATACAAGAAACACATTTAACTCATAAAGACATTGGTAGGCTGAAAGTTAAAGGATGGAACACAATACTACATGCCCCAGCACCTCAGAAAAAAGCAAGGGTAGCAATCCTATTCTCAGAGAGACTCAAATTCAAACCAACAATGATAAAGCGAAACAAAGAAGGACACTATATACTGGTTAGGGGAAAACTTCAAGAAGAAGAGGTAACACTCATAAATATGTATGCACCAAACACGGGAGCACCCAACTATATAAAGCAAATCTTAATGGACATGAAAAATCTAATATATAATAAGATAATTTTAAAAGAAGAACTTAACACCCCCTGATTTCCATAAGATAAGTCAACCCAACAAAAACATAGCAAAGAAATAACAGAACTGTACCAGAGCTTGAAACAAATGGACTTGATGGACATATACAGAGTGTTCCACCCAAACACAGCTGAATACACATTTCCTCAGCTGCACATGGGTCATTTTCTAAAGTAGACCACATACTGGTCCATAGGTCATGCATCAGTATATGTAAGAAAACAGAAATTATCCCTTGCACATTATCTGACTACAGTGCAATGAAACTGGAAATAAATGACAAAAGAAACCAGAAAAAACCTTAAATACATGGAAATTAAATGACATTCTAATCAGCAACCAATGGGTCACACATGAAATTAAACAAGAAACAATATCCACAATTGAATGAAAATTCAAGCACAATTTATCGGACTTTATAGGATACAATGAAGGCAATTCTTAGACAGAAATTCATAGCTGTGAACTCACACTTTAGGAAACATAACGGGAACAAATAAATACCCTAATGCTGCACCTTCAACAACTAGAAAAGGAAGAGCAAACAAAACGCAGAGACCAAAGATGGGAAGAAATCATAAAGATTAGAGCAGAAATTAATTCAATTGAGACAAAGAAAACAATTCAAAGAATTAAAAAAGCAAAAATCTGGTTCTTTGAAAGATTAAATAAAATTGATAACCCCTAGCTAACCTCATCAAAAAAAGGAAAGAAAAATTCAAATACAAGCAATAAGGAATGAAAAGGGTGTAATTATCACAGAACCAGTGGAAATTCAGTAGATTATCAATCGCTACTTAGAGAATCCTTACTCTCACTGAATAGAAGACACAGAAGAAATGGACAGATTCCTAGAAAGATACAAATTACCACAACTGGATTCACAAGATATAACCACTATCAATAGTTCAATAGCAGCCAATAAAATACGAGAGGTAATAAAAAAAAAACCTATGGACAAAGAAAAGTCCAGGTCTGGATGTATTCACAGCTGAATTCTACAAGACATTTACAGAAGGTGTAGTCACTATAGTCCTCAAACTCTTCCATGAAAATTAAAAGGACGCAATCTTCCCCAAATCATTCCAGGAGGCAAGTATTATACTGATACCAAAACCAGGGATAGACACAAATAAGAAAGAGAACTACAGATCAATCTCCCTCATGAACATAGAGGCCAAAATCTTCAATGAAATGCTATCAAATAGAACACAGCAAATGATCAAGAACATCATACACCATGACCAGGTAGGATTCATCCCAGGCATGCAAGGATGGTTCAATATTTGAAAATCTATAAATGTAATACACAATATCAATAGAGCGAAAAACAAAAAACACATGATCATCTGAATTGATGCAGAAAAGGCTCTTGACAAAGTCCAACACTCATTCATGTTCAAAGTCCTACAGAGAATAGGAATAGATGGTCTCTACTTCAATCTGGTAAAAGCCAATTATGAAAACCCAGCAGCTAACATAATCCTGAATAGGGAAAACCTGAAATCTTGCACTCTTACATCTGGTACAAGACAAGGATGT
>NW_004525526.1:14434-15001 GCF_000260255.1 Octodon degus
CACACAAATTTGGAAAAAAATCATGACAAATAAGTACTCAGACAAAGGTCTGCTCTCTAGAATTTATAAAGAACTAAAAAACACTAGGGCCCCAATATTTAAAGACCCAAGCCAGAAATGGGCATCGGAGATGAACACACGCTTCCCAGTGGAAGAAATTAAGGAAGCGAATAAAAATATGAAAAAATGTTTCACAACACCAGCCATCCACGAAATGCAAATTAAAACCATATTGAGATATCATCTCACCCCACAAAGAATGGCTATCATAAAGAAATCACCCAACAACAAATGTTGGAGAGGCTGTGGGGACAAAGAAACCCTTCTCCACTGCTGGCGGGAATGTAGACTGGTGCAACCGTTATGGAAATCAGTATGGAGACTCCTTAGAAAAGTTGGACTAGAAATCCCTTATAAACAAGCTATTCCTCTACTGGGAATTTTTCCAGAGGATCTGAAAACATCATATCAAAGTGATATATGTGTGCCTATGTTTATAGCAGCACAATTTGTGATAGCCAAATCTTGGGAACAACCAAGATGCCCATCACCTGAGGAATGGTTGAA
>NW_004525527.1:0-729 GCF_000260255.1 Octodon degus
GGGAATGGGGCTATGAACAATTGATTCTCAGGGCACCTCGGCTGCTTGCTCTAAGTTAAAGTCCCTCCCTCTGATTTATGCAGACATAGTTTCAGGTCATACTGAAAATCACTCAAGGGCTTCCCCCACGTGACATCCACAGGTCTCAAGAACATAACTATAAAACCATTTTCATAATAGAAAGGTTCCTACTTAGTATAGAAATACATCAGTTTACATATATTCAATGCACTTATTTATTTGTTCATCTTAAAGTTTGATTCTTTCACTCATTCTTCATAGAACATAATTTCTAGGTCTGTACTCGTGATGTTTCTTCATGGTAGTGTGTTTTGTTTACTTGAAGCCAGCCTCTGTTCTTGTGAAACATAAACTAGCAAACAGACAAACAAATAACTGTTACATTGGGCAATATCTACTTAAAAATGAGAGGGCCAGAAAGATAGCTCAGTGGACTAAGGGCTGCTTAGGCAAGCGTGAGCAGTGGGCTTCAGTCCCCAGCACCACATGCCAAGCCAGCCACTGAGTCCAGGCATGGTGGCGCATGCCTGTAACCCCAGTGCTGCGGAGGCTGAAAATAGGAGGAACACTAAGAGTCTGAGCTCCATAGTAAGACCCTGTATCGAATACTTTAAAAAAAAAGTAAAAATGAGAAAATAGTAGTTTCACTATTCCATTTATTTTAAATGCATGCAGACTCAGTAAGATAAGCTTAATTTCATTTTATCT
>NW_004525527.1:1649-2858 GCF_000260255.1 Octodon degus
GCCGGCTGTCCATCTTAAAGCTGCAACACCTAAAAGGCTGGGTCACGTCTTCTGAAAGAGTCTACCTAGCCAGACCTGATCTCATCTGAGCTGAGAGACAGACACACACAAACACATGGAAGCAGAAAGAGAGAGACACACACAGACACAGAGTCCCAGACAGAAAGAGGCCAGTGGAGACCCAGAGGGAGACAGAGAATATATGCAGTGACTTGCTTCTAAACTGACACTATAGGAGACAGAGGTAGTAGGAGATGGTTTCCTGTGAGGAATGGGGCAGGTGGGAGGCAGGCGGCAGGGGTGATGAGCACTCAGGGTGAGGGGGTCACAAGTGAGTCCCTTGGGCTGTGTGGTGCAGGGGGTAGTGCCACGTGCAGGATGAGGCCAGGCTGTTGGTCACAGGACTGGGGGCAGGTGGGTTCAGTGGGTTCTACGGGTGCAAGGTGCCCGCATGTGGGGTTGCCATGGCTGGGGCAGAAGATATTGCACATGGCATGCTGGGTGAGAGCGGGCAGGCCATGATGCCTGATGGCTGGGGTGCATACACAAAAGCATCAGGCACTTCCTCAGCCCGAATCAAGCCAGCAACCTAAGGAGGTCCTCAGTTGTGTGTGATGTCTACAGCCCTCCTCTCTACGAGCTGAGCTATGGAATGATGCATGCAGCCACAGCTCAGCCTGGTCCTTTTAAATGCAGGTGTGGGAGACCCAGTCCCTGAAAGGCCATAGTCTGAGCAGGCCTAAGATAGGATCCATGGGAAGCAGGCCAGGAGAAAGTCAGGGTGCCACTCAGCATTGGAGCAGAGCCCAGCGGGATTGTGGAGCTAGCATGTAGTGGCCCGGGGTAACATGGCTGTGGCATTGAGGGCAAGTAGCAGGTGCCAATAGGAAGGTGTGTGTGTGGGTAGGTGAGTGGGTGGCATCCAAGCCCGTGTCTCTGGCCCTTTTGCACCTCATGGCCTCCACCTGTACACAGGTGCATGGGAGGTCAGCCCTGAACAACCAGAAAGGCATGGGCCTGAGCCGCTGAAGGATCCAGGAATGGGCACAGGTGTCCAGCAGAAGGCTCCATTAGGAATACCTGGGAGGGCCATGCTGGGGAAGGGCAGGAAGAGAAGCAGAACGGGTGTCTGTGATCAACCTGCAACTGCAGCACAGCACAGCACATTGCAGTGCTGCGAAGCACAGATCAGCACAACACAGCAAGGTA
>NW_004525527.1:3390-4639 GCF_000260255.1 Octodon degus
CCTTCCCTCAGGGATAGGTCCATGTGATAGGTGGTTTCAGCACCTTTCCACCCAGCTCTCAGGTAGTCTTGCTCTTGCAGTGAGTTCCCTTAATGATAGGGTGGCACCAAGAAAATGTGTGAGGAATGGAGCGAGGTTCAGTGCAAAAGATTGGGGACGGGGGAGAGCGCAGGCCCAGCATGTGAGTGAGACCACCTGGGGCCTGCCAGATCCTCCTTCAACCCAGAGCTCAGGCCCAGCATGAAACCCTTCAGCAGAACTCCCTGCAAAGAGGCTAGAGGCAAGACCCACCAAGCTGATTCAGGAGTAGAACATCTTGCCAGAGTGGCACAGATGGTTCACTTCCAAGGGCTGCAGCAGGAAGAAGTGGAGCACAGCAGCCAGACAGAAGCCAGACCCTCCTGGAGGAGTCTGAACTTTGTAGATCCGGACCTGGTGCTAAGGTAATAACTATCTAAGCTCTACACAAAAGATCAGGAGAGTGGTATACAAAATGACAAAGAGAGGGAACAAAATGCAGTCTCAGGCCCCGAGTCCACCCAGAACAAATGCAGAAGACACTAGCATAGAAGATATTGGAAATCACACCCCTGAAATCTCTGAAATAATAGCCTTGGATATAAAGAAACAACTGCAGAAAGGTATAGAGAAAATCAGATCAGAAATAATTTCTGAAGTAAAAAAGGAAATGATAACTACAATCAAAGAAGTACTAAGAGCTTCTAAAGAAGACACTGATAAAAAATAGAGCAGAATATAAAAATGATGGAATCCTTGAATAAGCAATATAGGAAAGAAATAGAATACATGAAGCAGATCCAAAGTGATATACAGGAAATTAAAATCTCAATCACAAGCTGGTAAAACCGTTTGAATGAAAGTGAAAACAGACTTTCAGACCTTAAAGACACCATTGGAGCTAGTGAAAAAGTAAGAAAAGATCTCTTAAAGACAAGTAGGATGCAGGAAAAAAATTCAATACCTGTAATGTGATGCAAAGATGAACAATGTGAGAATAATAGACATCAATGAGAAGGAAGGAGTCAATACAAATGATATGAAAAGAATATGGGCAGAAGTAATAGCAGAAAACTTCCCAAATATGGGGAAACTACCTGACATTCAGTAACTGAAGCATATAGAACTCCAAATAACATCAACCCAATTAAGAGGCCAGGGAGATGGCTCAGTAGGTTAAGTGCTTCCCTGGCAAGCACAAGGGCCTGAGTTCAATCCCTGGTTCTGAAAA
>NW_004525527.1:6299-7567 GCF_000260255.1 Octodon degus
TTTATGATACTTTTATTTTTATGATATTTTTAATAGCTGGCAAATAAGTGTTTAATTATAGTTGTTTCCAATATCCTACCATTATAATCACAATGATTTTAAGATATTTTTAGTCTATCATTTTTCCTTAAAAAACTTTAGAAATACAATTAAAAAACTATGTTCATTTGGGAAAAAAAAGAGAAAAAGATTAGGATGGGGGCAGGGGCAGAGCCTGCCGTGTCCAGCAATAAGGGCAGCACCCTCGCCTGCCAGCCTTCTGCACATCTCTGCTACTGGGAGAGGGATCGAAGCAAGGCTGGCCCTCCTGTCCTGCTGTCTGGAAACTTCACTGGAAAGGTGTGCGGTGCACAGGCACACATCAGAGGGAGCAAACCAACAGAGAAGGGAACAGGGTGAGACCAAGGTGCAGCCACCAAATGCTGAGAAAGAGTGAGGATGCACAGAGGGAGAGTGGGAGAGAGACAGAGAGACAGAGACACAGACACAGAGACAGAGAGGTAAAGATAGCCAGACACACAAATAAAGACAGAGAGAGACAAGAGACAGACGGAGACCCCAGGGAGAAGCCATTCATGGCAATGCCTGTGGCCCATCATCCACTAGGTGATTCTAAAACTTGCCAGTGGAAAATTAGAGAGGGGGAGGGGCAGACCTGTGCTTCACAACGTCCCCTGGGCAGACAGGATCTCACGCAACCAGATGGGAAGAAGGAAAATGGTGAGGTCTTCCCTCCACTCTGCCAGCCTGCCGGCAGCTTTGGTCCTGAGCTCTCATGCCTGCATCAGATCCAACTCTGACAGCTGAGGACTGCGTCTCACAGAGACCCTGATCTGCACTGTTCTCTCAGTTTAACCCAGATCGTCTGTTTTACTCTTGAACCCAACACAGTTGGGTAGAACTTCGGGGTCAAGGCTCTGGTACCCATTTCATAATGAAGATGGTGTCGTCATGGTCCCAATCACACAGGTGACTTATTCGGAGCTGTAAAAAAGTTAGGCTCTGAACACCTCAGATCTCCTGAGTGACTGAAAGGCTAATGGGAAGGAGACAGTGCTCGCTCTGTCAGCCTGTCACAAGGCTGTCACCAATCCAGGTCGCAGGACCCCACCCTGGAGTTCACTGCCAACAGCATGCTGGAGCTCTGCTGAGTATCCTGGGTCCTGGGATGGGGTGACCACCCTATGCGAGACCCCAAACCATCAGGTAATAGAGTGCCTCTCAAGGAGTGCCTTGGAGGAACATTAGGTGGTCACTTTGTTGGGTAA
>NW_004525527.1:8964-10197 GCF_000260255.1 Octodon degus
AGTCCTCCTGAATCAGCTTCTTGTCCCTGCTGGCCCTCCAGCTCACTGCCCTTCAGAGTCCTTCAACAGTGTGGGTCCTATTGCATTTAGGTGACTGTCACAATTTATCCCACTGCCAGGACAGGGGAGCGAGGAGAACAGCACTGAATGTCATAAGTATTTCCACAGAACAGCAGGAGGCCACACTTCAATCAAGAACTATGAAAGCTCCATACAAACTAAGTGTGTTGGAGTCCCTCACTCTCCAGGAAGGAAAAGTGATCTAGACACAGGTTTACACACTGGTGACATGTGAATAACGATGTAGAGAAGTGCACAGGTGAACCACAAAGATATTCAGCAGAAGACATTATAGGCAAAGGGGGCAAAAGCAAAGTGCAGGGATCCTGGTATGGAAACACGCTCAGAGTGTTTCAGGAATATCTCCTCTTCTTGCTGCTTCCATTTCCCAGCATACCATTGTAGAAGACACTAGGTCAGACATTGGAATTGTATCTCTGAAGTATTTAGGTTTTGATAGGGAACTGGCTACTTGATGATTTCAATCGACAGATCCTTGGACAACTTGTATCTAAGTTTGTCATCATTTTCTCCAGCTCTCATGGGTGTCAGGTTGGACCCAGTGAGACCTCCTTTCCTGGGGCATCAGTCACTTCCCCTGGGGCCCTTACTGCCCCACTACCAAAGCCCTGCGCATCAGGAGCCTCTCAGATGCTGGACTCTGGCTGACAATAACCACAGAGAAGCTCTTCCAGATAAGGGAAAGCTGCATCTCATTACTCAAACATTAAAAGCTGGGACAATAAATCCTGTATCATACATCTTTGATGTCTAAATTAATATGTCTAAAATGTGTACTACTGTGCCTTGTCTATAGACAGTTCAGTAAATACAACTTTGATTTTCTTGGTAAAATCAGCCCAACCTTCAATGTCCAGTTCTCTGGCTCACTATGGGGTTTTCTCCTCATCATATGGAGAGAAACGCTTCGAGAAGTCTTCTCCATCCCTTTCTCTGAAGATAGTCGTTCACTTCTGTTGTCTTCATGATTGTTTCCTCCTGACCACGTTACCTTACTCTGGGGGCTGAAAGCCAGAGGAGGAACCTGTGCGTGGGTTTATAAGTTCATTTCCCTGGTGTGCAATGATGTGAAATCCTCTCTGCTCAGCTCATTTGCTATGCTCATATACCTGAAGCAGCTGAGTTTTCAGAATTTTGATTGTTGGTTGGTTA
>NW_004525527.1:11744-14009 GCF_000260255.1 Octodon degus
TCTCTGTCAGCTCATTTGCCCATTAACATGATGCTTCCATGTCCCAACACATTTCCTCACCTTGTTTTTGGCTTTGACCAGGTGTGTGTAGAATCATAGCAAGTTACACTGCTTCCCCTGAAGGCGATTCCCCAACTAAGAGCAAAGGACCTGAGGTACAGACAAGCTTCAGTTTGTCCTGTGGGTCCCAGTGGTCCTCATGTACCCTACTATGGCCCTCTAGGTCAAAGTTCCTCCACTGCTTGTCCTCATCCAGCTTTCCTGCCCAGCTCTGGGTGTAGTTGAGTTTCAGTCAATTCTGGTTCAGAATGAGAACCAAAGACAACCCCTTTTGGAGGCTCTTCCTCTAGCTCCAGATAACGCACGTGATCTAACTGTTTTAATCGCTCTCATGCTAAATCAGTCTCAGTGGTTCTCCTTCTCTGATGAGATCCAACAAAAAGCCTAAGAGCAAAGGCCTAAGGAAATGGCTCTTCCACTGATCTCTTGTTGGGGGCAAGTTGACACTAGACAACTGTATATGTATTTTGAACTATCTATTTTGGACTCGAAAATTCTAGAAAAAATCTACAACAAAAGACATCTTACACCTGGCATACAGCTGACCCCTGATTCCAAATGAGACCGAGGGTTCTTACTTAGAATTTATCCTTCGGGTCCAGACCACAGACAGAACCACCACCGCGCTCCCTCCTCACCTGGGAACTGCAGGTGCGAGACTCAGCTCAGCTCCACAGCATGGCCCGCCTTTCTGAGCACTCCAGAGTTTTTGTTCAGCTTTTAGTATCATTTCAAACATCATGAGTTCCCAAAGAGCACAGGAATATTTTCCAGAATCCTCCATCTGCAAGGCTGAAATCATGAGACTCATGGAGTTCACTCCTTTTCTGACAGAATAGCCACCACTCTTCCCACTGGCAGAAGAACCTTGACGAATAAGGAAAACCATCTTTCCACTCAGAAGTTGCTGGACCAAAAAATGTATGAGCTCCAGCTTGTCTCGTAGGACTAGTTCAGGGAGACTGTTTCCCTTCTCCTCTGGCTGTGGGGGTCTGCACTTGGGTCATTTTCTGGGCCATGCTGGGTCCTGTGGGAAAGGTCAGAAAATAGAGCTGATTCTCCATATGGTGAATAAAATACTGGAAGAATTACGTTACTGTAGGGCACAAGGCCAACCACCCCTAAGTCAGTTTGTCTCCTTTTCTCCTGTCCTGCCTTCCTGCTCCATCCCATGGGAGCCCCATGTGTACCAGAAAAGATGGAGACCACGGCCACCCACAGCAGGGTGGGCAGCAGCATGGGGCTGGTCCCTCGGCACAGGTGCACTGTGGCCCAGCCGCGGAGTCCTGGGCCTTGAGTGGCTGGCAGTGCACATGTGAGGACTTTTTGGCTGGTTCTGCTGCTCCCCAGACAGGAAATGGGGTTTCTTGTAAACCAAGACCACATGGGGTAAGTGTGGCTCACCCCAAACTGTCCTCTGTCTGCTTGTCCTGACCAAAGGCAGGGCCTAAGGACAGCTGTGAGTGCTGCGGTGTGGAGCTCAGGACGCTGCAGCCTGAGATGGCCTACGCACTTCTGCTACCTGGCTGACTAACTCAGGACACACGCATAGCAGAACAGATGGCGAGCTGCCCTCCTTCCCTCTTCCATACATACTTGTCACTAACTGAACTGAACAGCATTTATCTGTTCCCTCATGGTCCTTGTGTTTCTCTATGAAAGGAAAACATACGCAGCACCTTTAGTGCATTTCTTCTTTATTCTGTTCTATGACATTTGCATTTTGTAGTTCTCACAACTAATTAAGAGCTGTGCATGTAGCTCAGCTGATGCAGAACCCACCTGGCAAGTGAGGCCCTGAGTTTGATTCCTGGTACAAAAAAACACAAGGTAAACTCAAAACTAAATAAATCAAATGATAAATGACAATCCTTATGTCTTTCAGAAGCTATTAATTTGTGATTTTATAGAAAAAAAATATCAAGAATAAACTGTTGTTCTCTTTTAAAATGATACTGAGTTGTGCTTTCTAGACTGTGGGGTTGAGGTCACTGAGCTCTGCCGCCTTCACATAGAGAAGACTTCTTCCCAGAGCAGTGTGCTGGGGTTGTCCTGGTAAAACATTTTCTAGTCCACTGACTGAAAGTGCTGAGGCTCACTGTTAAACTCTGTATTTTTATTGAAATACTGAAAGCATTTAAAGACAGATGAACAGCTTAGAAATTAGTGGTTAAGATTTTCTGTTCTGCTGTATAATTGTGTGAA
>NW_004525527.1:14651-15284 GCF_000260255.1 Octodon degus
CTTCCCAAGTCTATTAAATTCTGCTGTGGTAAACTCTTAGGGCCTTTCTGAAACCGAACTTAATGAGTTCCAGCCGTGTCTGCCAGTGTTCACTGAAGTTTTCATTGTTCTCTTGCCTCTGATGTTCAAAGTGAAACCTGTGCCGATCACTGGCTTCCCTGCAGACACCCGCAGGAGTCCTCCTGTCCTCCCTTCCCACCCACCTCACACCCAGCAGCTGGAGCCCTCATGGTGACAGCGCATCTGCGCAGGACCATGAGACTAAACGGGCTTCTCAGTGCAGACATCTTTCCAGTTGTGAGCTAGCGCACCGGCGGCAGCAGCAAGGTCATGTTTCCAGTACGACTCGGCTTAACTTTACGGGAAGTCCCGGGGAGGGGTAACCAGGGCTTCTGCTGTTGGGTCATCAGCTTTCCTGCTGCCCTGAGCATGCAGGCAAGGTTCGGTAAGGTTGGGAGCACAGCTGTGATTCCTGCTGTGCCTTTAAGGAAGACAGAGCTTCTCCCAAATGCTGTTTATCAGGAAAAACATTGAAAGCTTTTAATGATATAGATCTTCTAAAAACATTTCCTCTTGGACCTTCAATAAAGGAAAGTTCTCTTCTACTTTATCCCTGAAAATTTATCTGGTGAG
>NW_004525528.1:0-15087 GCF_000260255.1 Octodon degus
TCAGGGTGTATGATAACTTGATGGCCCATGGTCAAGCCTTCAGTTTCCACTAAGGCCCAGTAGCAGGCCAGAAACTTTTTTTTTTTTTTTTTTTTGTATTTTTTTAGGGAAGGGTCTACAGGGTATTCAGAGTCTCACTGCTAGATCAGACTCATAGTGAATCTGCCTGTTTACAGCCTCCCAAGAGCTGGGGTTACAGGTTCACACCACCACTCCCAGTCTCAATTGCTCTCTCAGCGTGTCTGGGGGTGGGGCCAGCATGGCAGGTCTGGGGATTGAACCCCCAGTCCCTGCACCTGCTTGCAGGCACTTTAATCCACTGAGCTATTTGGCCAGCCAGCTACCCCTCTTTTTTTTTTATGAAGGCAAAATACTTATATATCTTGAAGGGGCAGCAAAATACATAGAGAAGAAATTAGTTCTGATTTTCCATAGTACAGTAGGATAACTGTTGGTTACAACCATCTATGACATATTCCAAAAATAACTAGAAAAGAATCAAATTCCCAACACATAAAAATGATTCATGTTTGACGTTACCACTTTTTGTTAGTCATTCTTCTGCTAATTGAAGAAGCACTGAATGTCCTAGGACTAAGGAATGATAGACATTTTGGGGGTTTTCTAAAGATTCTCTAGATTCTTATTTCCCAGAATATGTGCAGATTTTTTAGTTGATAGAGGCATATATTGGGCCAAGAGACTTCTATGTTCAAATATATTCGAGAAGCACAAGGTTAAATAAATGTCTACACTGTGTTGTTCTTTGGAGCCTTTCAGAGGCACATTAGTATTGTCGTTCTCTAAGGGACATCATTACATGCAAGGTTCCACAAAATCATATTAAATAAAAGAACTAACTGGACTCATTCTCTCTTGAAGCTTCTTTGGGAAACTCAGCTACAGCCCAAATCTATATTTGTACAGACAGGGAAAGCAGGACATAGAAGAGGAAAAATAATTTACTCAAATTCACACAGAGGGGCTGGAGAGATAGCTTGGCAGCATAAGTACCTGCCTAGCACTTGATTCCCCGGTATCACATGCCACACCAGCCCCAGAACTGGATGTAGTGGCTCACACTTGTAATCCCACTGCTGGGGAAGCTGAGACAGGAGAATCACTATAAGTCCAAGCTATATAGAGAGACTGTATCAAATAAATAAGTATAAATAAACATAATTTAAAAAGATTACACAGAGAAGGAAAACAGCAAAAATATTCTCCCATCACACCGATCCCTGCAAGCACCAATACAATCTATTATCTAAGAGCTATCAGGAAAATGTCACCATAATACACTCTTCACTGTACTGAAAGGGACAGTACTTCAGTTTCCTTGTACATATTACATAATGCCCCCCTTTACCCTGAGAAGTTCTAGTTTGGCTGAAAATACTTTGATTAGTTGTTTCCTCCTGGACTTGCATCTGTTCACCACCAAGGGCAAATTTTCTGGTGAGCGATTCATTTCCTTTGGCCACACTCAAGTTCTTTAGCCCATAAATCTATCTTTCTTTGATGGACCTGTTACTCTGATGCCATTGTAAGACTGGTATCAAATGGGCCCTGCCTGGATCCAAAAGACTCCAAGCCAAAGGAGACCTAGCAGTTGTTGAGTCTGATTCCTCAGCTAATAGAGAAGTATCTGTCTTCTGTGTGAACATTTCCAGGCATGGAGAGCCCACTGCCTCAACCCCTCCTAGGTCTCGATGGCTTCTGAGGTAAAAGGTTCTTCAGGCCCTATATAGAATCCCAGGCAGAAGCCAGGTTGGGAGTCCTCTCACCCTGGAGGAGAGCTGTCATTCTGTAGAAATGGTCAACTTACAGCCCCTGTAGAAATGGTCAGCCTACAACCCCACCACCTGTGCTCCCTTACCCCTGGCTGTATTGCAGAGAAGATGACAGGAACCTCCCAGGGGAATTTAGTGTTGGCAGCCAAAGTCATCATACTTGACTCTAGTAGCAAAGAGTTTCAAGATGATCCATCTTAAAGAGAAGCCGCTATGAATTTGGCTTTGATTGCTCTTAATTCTCTTAATGAGAAAAATCTATAAAAAGCACCAGGAGGAAGAGATATTTTTATTGTCTTTCTCTTTTTAATGGCACCAGGAGACATAATGAAGGAAGAAGGGGGCTTTCTTGTGGGTGCCGGGTTTCTTTTCCACAAGAAGAGGCTGGCTGGTTCCCAGCTCCCCAGGAAGGAACTCGTGAGAAAACAAGGCAGCAGGGAACAATAAAACTTCCCGCGAAGGGCATGTGTCTTCAAAAGGGAAACAGCAGCAGTGGGAACAGAGTGCTCCTGATGAAATCAAGATTTGTGTGTGGCTCAGGCCTGGGTCCTTGAGATAGACAGGGAAAGGGGACAGGCTTGAAGAGCGAATCTGCCTTCAGCAAACACGGCCGCTTACAGGCGCCACAAATTTGCAGTGTGGCTTATTCTCAACCTAATCATCACACCATGAGAGGTGGCAATAGCTGCGGCAAAGGAAGGGCTGAGAGACGTGTCCCTCCACTTGTCTGTCTGTCAACAGCTAGGAAGGCCAAGCCCTCCTGGGCCCTGGCTTGTGGGCGCAATTGTTTGCTTCTCTAGTGCTTGTGGGTTCTCACCTCCTGGCTGCCCTAAGGTCCTATTCCAAAACAAGGTCATACCCGTAAATCAACTGCTTCAGGCACAGGAGAAAGCTTCCAGCTTCCAGGCCTGACTTAGCCTTCGCTGACCTAGCCCCAGGCCTGGTCTATGGGGCCCTTTCAAGGCAAGGAAATCAAACTGTTGTCTAGATTCATGGCATTGTAGTCGGTTAAGATTAAGATATCTCTGGAAAAATTACTACCACTGCTATACAGATGAGGAAACTGGAGCTCAGCAAGGGTAGTGATTTGTTCAAGTCCACACTCATGATCAGAGCCAGAGCCAGGTATTCTAAATCTCATAACAGAGCAGAGCCAGGTGTAAACAAATGGAGCTGAGCTGCCTGCTCCCCGTGGATCTCCAGTCCATCCCAACCCACTCAGACACATTGAACTAAAGCCAGGGAAAAGAACGCGTCATCAGAGCCTGCCTCTGCTTCAAAGAGTGGGACCCACCCCATGTGATGGCAGAGCAGGATGACATAGAAAATAAATTAGTCATTGATATGTTAGCATCACAATATGCAGTTTTCTCTAGGTAACCCCTTGATGGTGTCACTTTTCTAGTCAAGATCCTTCAGAAGTTCTCCATTGCTTTGGCTATTAAGCCCACTATTCAGCTTGGATGCAGTGAAAGATGTAAAGCCTCCAGGATATTATGAGAATGAAAGACTTCAAGAAAAACTAAGATTTACACAAACATGGGAAGAGGAGGGAAAGATCTCTCCAGGAGGCTACCACCTGAGGCTCAGAGAAAAACCCACTAGGATGGGAGCTGGAGCCCTGGAACAGAGAGTTCTCCAACCCTGAAATCAGAAAGCTCTTGGGAAGAGGTCTGGGAGCCTTCTGGGTCTGTTTTCTGAACTCTCTGAAAAGAATGACCCTGTCATTTCCACCTCCTATTCCCTCAGGCAAACTGACTCACAACTACAAAAGAACATGAAAGTGCGGTTCATTCTCAGTAGGCCTGATGGCCATGCTGCTAAGGTGACAGTCATCAATTTGAAGCAGTCCTAATTCTGCAGTCTGACTTCCCAAGCCATCCCCAGCTTAATCCCAGGAGTCTGACAGCCCTACCTAATAAACAGGTACACAGAAGTTTGAAGCCATATGCCAACTACCAAAGTATATGCAGCTGAGAGGATGACAAGTCATCACTGTGGTCCAAGCCAATAGCCTAAAAGTGGGTCACCAAATCCTAATGAGTTACAAAGGAACCAAGATGGGAAAGCCACTGGCAGGACCCACAGGATGCTGGATGGGTTCAGATTCAGAAGGTAGAAGGGAAGTAGAATCCTTATTTTGCATCTTCCCCAACCCCAGCTGAAGTTTAGGTGCTGGCATGATTTTTGTACAGGACTAGTCCTCAACAAAGGCTGTGATCACAATTTCCTGAAGAATTAGTTAAAACCACCAAGGCTCAAACCCAAAGCCCAATGGCAAGCTTAAATACAGTATAAAAAAAAAAGCAGTGTACTGAGAGAGGGGTTGGGGGACAGGTAAGGTTGAGTAAAAAGGCTTGTAGAAAATATGGAAGATAGGGATGAATTTCAATAAGATGCTAGAGGAAATTGACCAAAGAGGAGGTTAATGACTATGAATTTGCAGAGTACTAATGTTATGGTTATTTGATTTTTCCCAACATTGCCTAGCTGGCCAAGTGTAAAACAGGGCAAGCAAAATTTAAAAAAAAAGACTTAGGGTTTAGGCTTTGTTAGGCAGGTATAGCAGAAAACTATAAGATCAAGGGAATGGAGGAAGCCTCTGAGAAAGTAAATTTGATATTCAACTGTGGGATCCTTGTGGATAGAGGAGTATGAGAGGCCAGGGAGTCTGGGACCCTGGACATCATGGCAAGACCGAAGGAGCCCATGCAGGTATACCAAGAGGAGAGTGTCAGACCAGGAGGAAGCTGGGATTTGGGCTTGAGGTGGAAAAAAGCAGGAGAGAGATTTTTCTAATGGAACAGTTCTGGGCAATAAGTGTGGCTCTGAAGTGGACTGGGGTGGTTTGAATTGAGGAAAGCAAGCTATTGATAGGCACCCCTAAGCAGATATTAACATTTCCTGAGATTGCAGAATGGAAGCATTGTGCCTTCATCTCAAGTCCTCCATAAGAAATGGGACAGATCTGAAAGTTAATAGATGGACAACAGTAGGTAGAAGACATAGACCTTAGAGTATATCCTTTCAGATTGTTGGACATTGGCCAACAATTAGCCACAAGGCACATGTAGCCCCCGTCCTTGTCTGTGACTCAGAAATCAACACCACTATTCCTGTTTGGAACAAAGTCAACATCTATATAAATCCTTTTCACACACCAGCCCCTATGTCAGGGGTTTAGAAAGGCCCAAGGATGAACCAGTCATCTACAAAAGAATAAGGTCTTTCTCTTGAAACATACTCTCTTCAGTGATCCTTTTTGTGTTTAATACATTGCTTACTGATTCATACCAAAAACAATTTGTTAAAAACCAGCATATTACTTTGTATTTTATCTTTAAAAAAACTTTTATACTGGGCGTGGTGGCACACACCTGTAATCCCTGCACTTGGGAGACTGAGGCAAGAAGATCGTTATGAGTTTGAGACCAGCCTGGCCTATAAAGTGAGCTCAAGGCCAGCCTGTGCTGTGAAGGGAGACCCCATCTAAAAAAGAAAGAGAAAACTTTTGCAGAAAGAAGGGTAAGGAATGGTATTGTATAATGCTCTACTGTATGATTCTTAATGAGAACAGTTTTATATTTCTTTATAGCCTTAAAAGATAACAAATAAAATCAAGGATGCAAGCTTTCAAGAGAAATCAATGTTTCATATTTCATTTGCATCATCTGGCCTCTAGGATGTGAAATTTATGTGGATGGACATGAAAGTGGATTTCTTCTTTTCTACTTTTAGCTGAAAAGAGTACATGTAATTTTCCAAAGTGAGGTGAGATGCCATGGAGTAGGATGTGCAAGAGACAGAAAATACTGGCTATAAGACTCTTCATTCTCATCCATGACTAAGATAGGAGTAAGTCAGAGTTTGTAGAAGAGTCTCTGTGTTTTGAGTAACAGCTCCCTAAGAAAATTGGACAGCACTTCTACCTTTACCACAAATGGAAGGAACTTCAAAGAGACCAATAATGAGCCTTAGTACGTGTCTTCACAAATACAGGAGCCATGTCCAATAAACCTGCCAGTCCCAAGCACGTGATCAAGAGAGATAAAGGAGAGACAAAATGAACTACATTTGGTTAGCCTCTCGGATCGAAAGGGCAAGAGCAATAGTTTGCAAGTGGGTCTGTATGTGAGAACCTGCATGAGGTCACCCAAGCACTCACCCGAGAGGACCCAAAAGTATACAGAGATCTCAGCAGAAGCAAACTGCAGGCACCACCAAGTGTCAGGGCTGAAAGGGGAGCACGTGCCTAGCTGGAAGGAAGCAGCATACAGTCAGGGCACTGCAAATGGAAGACCTCCAGCGGGTAAGGGAAGGTGGGAATCTCTGGAGAGGGCAAGCGCCCTCACTCAAGGACTACTCATGCTAGGACCACGTGCTTTCCTTCTTCCTCTTTCTTCCTGACTATCACACACCAGCCTTGGCGCTACAGAAAGCAAGAGGGGACAGCAAAGTACAGAAAGACCATGTAGCCACCTGTGTGCTTTCCCATCTCTGCAGCCTCCCCACTGGAGCAGACCCAAGAGATGAGAGGGACAC
This sequence comes from Octodon degus, assembly GCF_000260255.1. Classification (NCBI taxonomy): domain Eukaryota; kingdom Metazoa; phylum Chordata; class Mammalia; order Rodentia; family Octodontidae; genus Octodon; species Octodon degus. The sequence goes on from NW_004525528.1 coordinate 6,336, forward strand.
GAGCTGTAACTGTACATCTCCTTTCAAGATTTGACTTATTACACCAGGTCAAACATTTTAATTTATGAATTGAGATTACAAACTGTGCTGATTGTTGTATGTATTTCCTCGGTTGTAAGAGCAGTTTCATGAGAGTATATGCATGTCAGTGTGTAATTGCATATGCTTGAAAAATGTAAAACTTATCATGTATCTATTCTATTACCAAAAAGATGTTACAAAAAAATTAGCTGGTTTCTGAATTTGCTCAGAATTTAACTTCCTCATTATAACACATGTTGAACACCTTCTCCTCTTTTCCTTTTTTTAAAATTAATTTTATTGAGAAAAAAATTGCAATGTGACAGCTTCAAAACAGGATGGTAGGAGAGTTACAACAATTAATACATTGCATATTGTTGTCTTTGTAGTAGTCATTCATAGCACAAGATCCAGACATGATATCTTGTCCAAACACTATTAGTACAGATCTTTCTTCTTTTTGAAATAAGAGAAAGTAGCTATATATCTATCCTATTTTGTATATACAGATACAAAATTGTCCTTCATTTATATCACCTTTTTTTGTTCAGTTTTGTCAGAGATGGGTATTCCATTGCCATCCAAATATTGTAGGTGCATGAATTCAGCAAACTATTCCAATATAGTCCAGTAGTCCACAATAGTAGTGGGTTATCTGGAGGACTGGCAATGTCTGAATCTGATGACTTGAGCCTTCCACAGCTCAGCATATTAACATGGCTTCACTTTTCATACCTTGTTTCTACACTTTTGTTCTGGATGTTAAAGACCAAGATAAAGCAAGACCTATATAACAAAGAATGTAACTTTTGTATCTGACACAGTCAGTCAAGTTCCCTCAGGACTTATCCCAAAACCCTAGATCCTTTGTCAGTGTCAGCCATGTGGATGAGTCAAGGTCATTGATTGACCAGGTTGCTGTCTGTAAAAGCCTAAGAGAATGTTTTCTCTCCATGTGACTCTTTTAGGCACATACTACATCATTGATCACATTCTTCTAGGGCTCTATAATCTCCTTGATCAGAAAATTTGGGGCACAACTGAGTTACATGATCTTACAGTACAGGTTCTCCTATGTCCTGAGTCCTCACTGACCTTGAAAGGCTAGGGCCAAAATGTTGGCTGTCCTTGCAGCCCTTCTTTTTCTCTAATTTTTGGTCTTCAAACTTAGGTTGTTAACCCTCCAGAAGAGAAGCTTATTATTGCCCTGCAGCATATTCAGGTGGGTTTAACCTCACTGTTTGAATATAAACATCTTAGGCATAAGATGGAACATCTAAAAAATACCCTTTACTTGAGATACAGCCATAATTGGTATGTCATGACAAGAAGTATATATTCTGTGATACTTTAATTAAGTAAACATAAGTAGTATAATTTCTGGTCTGGGGAGATAGCTTAGCAGTCTAAGCACCTGCCTGGCAAGTGCAAGTACCCGAGTTCAATCCCCTGTACTGCATGCTGTGCAGGCCCAGGAATCCTGGACATACCATGCAGACCACCAAAACTGGGTGAGGTGGTACATGCCTATAATCCCTGCACTGGGGAGGCTGAGACAGGAGGATCACTATGAGTCTGGATTGTGTAGTAAGGCCCTGCATCCAACAAATATGGAAAGAAAGAAGTACACTTCCTTAAGTATAACTATACAAATATTCTAATTACTCATGTAATACTTTTTAAGTATTATTTAATATTTTTCAGAGCAATGGGTAAAATATTTGGGTGTTTGAGGTCTAGAAGGCCTTAAATTCCCTTCATTTATCTTTTCACTGCAAGTTTCACTGCCTTAGAATTTAATCTTGATTATGGTATAAAATTTCTGTACATTCATATTGACATGCATACATATACATGTATACACAAATACTTCTCTTAAGTCTTTAATTTCTTTAAATATTATGGCCCTGCTGTTAGCTATAATGGTTAAAAATTCAAGATTTAAATAGAACTACAAGCTCTGAGGAAAAGGAGACAAAAATTATTTGCCTCCTTTTTATCTTACTCTAGCAACTAGGGATATGGCATTTTCTTAAATATTCTTTCATCTCCTATTGTTTCAGATGTTTATATTATATTTTCAATTTTCTCCTGAATAACATTTTCTCACTCCCTGTGAAACTTGGATTACTTTCTGCAATAGACATTCCAGACAGATTAGAAATATTATACGTCCAAATTGCTTAATTGATAGCATCCGTACCTCTTGGAATGTCAGAAGAAATTATCAGAAGCCACTTTCCATCCAGTCTCTAATTTTTATTCCAGGATTTGAGTTGTAATGGTAGGGAATGAAGTAAAATTGAGAAGCTAGTGTCCTATTTTGTGAGATCTCATCTATAAAATAACTTATTGTTCTTGCCTTGGGATTGCCTTGTAACCAGCGACAATTTCATGATGTAATTAAAATCAGTAAGTCATATGGTATCCTAAGGATTAGTAGACTAGACTAATCTCTGTCTCCCTTATACCACTCTGTTACCAAAGAGCAGATAATTAAATGGGAAGAAGGAAGAAGGGCTGCAGCCAGTCTTTGCCTGCAAATGGTCCAGTTCTGTTCCGCATGGTCAGCATGTTTCTGGATTGAAGTTTGTTCACCCATCTAATACCTATGAAGCAGCTGTTATGCCCATGGCACATTTCTGGGTAGAGCAAGGAAGACTGCGGATGGCTGGGTGGTAGTGAGGGGAAAGATGCTGCTGTGTACTCAATTCCCTGGAATCCAATCTTGGGAAATGGAAGAGAGCAGCGTGGAAGTGAGAAGGTAAAGGTAAGAAGCCAGTGTAAGTCCCTAAGTGGATTAGGTCTCTACTGGTAAGTATGACTCTAGGCCCGTGCCATTCTGATTGCTGAGGGATTGACAGTTGGACTCAAGTAACCCAGCCTCTTTGTTCTTAGGGCAAGAGATCTCCTATTTATTGTCTAAGGTGGAATACCAAGTGCTGTTTATAGTCTGAACTACAAAAGGCAAGGAGACAGAGACAGAGACAGAGACAGAGACAGAGACAGAGACCAGATCTTGATGATGCCTTGAATTAAGCCTACCTCTAGACCTTCCCTTTACATGAGCCCACATACTCTCTGTGGTATAAACTGATTTGAGTTGCCGCTTCTGATGCTTTCCACATAAAGGAACTTAATGAATAGACTGATGATACACGCATAACATTTAGTGTAGGAAGTGCCATAAATAAGTGAGGTATAAACAGTGCTTATAATTACACAGAAGGATATGGTGTGCAGTAAAATACAATCATATGAAGCTCTCAGAATTGTGTGTTCATGTTGGTATATATGTGAAAATAAGAGGATATGTAAAATCACAAAGAGAATAATATATGATAAAAATGGTCAGTACTGCCCATCTCAGCCAGCCCAGGTGCAAGGAATGAAATCTTTCAATACAACACCAAGACATGGAGAAGCCACCTGGGGTCCTATCGTCACCATCAAGTGTATATTCTTTCTACTCAGGACATGATGGAAAGTTCTGCTTACCTCCTACTCAGGTAAAGGTCCATCTCACAGGTCTCCTTAGCCTAGTTCCTACTGGACCTCAAGTTCCCTACATGCCTAAAACCCCAAGCTAAACCCAACAGATCGACTCTGACAACTCTATGGTTTCTTTCCAGTTCTTTCATCCATCTATTTAGTGAGGCTTGCCTTTTGCATGCTTGTGGCCCTCTTTCCCATGGACAGCCCATTAAACAAGAGTGAATAGGGTTAAAGGTAATATTGTGCAAAGAAGTGGCTTCTTCCTGTGATTATGGATGACATATCTGTTTTCAAGTCCTCAGATAATTCTCGGCTCCCTGAATTGCTACTTGTCAAGATGAGCAGTTCGGAAACAAAACACCCTGTACAGTTATTGTCAACTGGAACTCTCTAAGAGGAGGAAGAAGAGATGTAGGGGCTTTACTCACCTGTTCCCAAGCTTCCTGATGGTACCCCACTTCTGAACCCCAAATCTAGAGAAGCTTCTCCCTTCTCTTTGTGCAAATCCTACACTACTTCCCACCCCGAATGACTAATAATGGAAACTCTGGTGATGCTTATCATTGCTCTTAACCAAAGATTTTCATAAAACAAAATGATCTTAAAAGTTTGTACTTCATCAATGGTTTAATAAGTCTACCAAGGTTACTTCCTTACGTGTGTGTGTGTGTGTGTGTGTGTGTGTGTGTGTGTGTGTGTGTAAAAAGAGAGGCTGGATAAAGTCTTTGTCAACAGTCATTATACTATATATTATTCATGCTTATATTCCTAGTTCCCAATTCCATGCCTTATACACAGCAAAAACTCTAACACCACTATTTGTTAAAAAAAATATAAAGCCAAATAGGAAGGTGAATGGGTGGATGGACAGATAGATAGATGAATAGTTGGATTGATGGTTGAGTTAATAGAGGATAAATTAGTGAGTCTACAACTACCCCAGAATCCCATTTAATATTCCCCCTGAGTCAAGTCTTTGGATCTAGAAAAAAGTAAAACACTTGATATTATATTAGAGTTTAAAAGATCTTTTTATAGACTTGTTTTTATTGATCATTCCCCACAAATCATAATATAATTGCTATTATTATTTGTTTTATTGGTGAAGAAACAAAATTAAGTTAAATAAGTTGCCTAAATATCTGGCTAGCTCCAACTCCATCCCTGGCTTAAAATCAAGTCCACGGTTTAAGAGCCAGACTGCTTCTACCACTAAGTTAGATCTTACAAGAGAGAGTGGGAAGCCTCTGAATTCTTGAAATGACATTAAACTTTTCATAGAAATAAAATTTTATTGTTCAGATTAAGAATCTTATGGTAACTTAAAAGAATACAAGGAAAAATGAATATAAGAATAGAATGAGTTATTGCAGAAGAAATACACATTTGTATTTAATGTGATTTTACTGTGTTTTAAGAAACCACCAACTTACAATAATTAGGTTGTAGTTACAGGCATTTGGAGAAGGATGTTTTGAATTAACAACTTAATTGTCAGGTTTCTTTGTAAAGCATTTTATTGGCAGGCACATTTGGAGGGAATCAGTCCCAGGGAAGGCCATTCTCCATTCACTTCTCTGCTCAACAGATGACTTGGCGACAAAGCACTCCTCCTCTTCCTTCTCTCTAGCTTTTGGCATTCCGGCCCCACTTCCTTTGGCCACCAAGAGCATGCTCAGGGTGCCTCCGATTAGCAAGAGGCCTCAGGAACCAGGTAGGATTAGTCCTCATCCATACAGGATTCCCTCTCACCGCCCCCAAATAAGGCCAAATTCACTTTCAGCAATAGCCACCTTTGAGTCAGTGTAGAGAGATGGTAGAAGTCAAACTCAAGCTCTTCTCTAGCTCTTCCCTGGCTCTGGAATCTGATAGGTTCCATAATCTCTCTGAATTTTGATTACCTCATCATATAAATTTCAAGACTAAGGTGAAGACTTCATGATCAAAATCATAAACAATGCCATGTACAGGCCCTGGAATATAGTGGGTGCTTAATAAATTAGTCTCGATTTCTCCTTCTCTCCATTATTGGGACTCTGAAAATATGGTGGGGAAATTTTCCTTTATAGCTTTCTACTTCCACTTTCTCTGGTCCTCAGGAGCGTCTTTCTCATGCTTAACCTTCAAATAATGAAGAACAACACTGGGCACCCATTATCTTCTTCCACAGTAAGCAGTCTTGGCTGCCGGATTCATCTTCATGGGCACGGTTTGATGTGCACTTAGAAGCTTTGTCTCCCTGATGTGCCCACACTGCTTGGCCAGCAGTCTTCTGGTACTGCCACCCTCCCAATCAGCAGGTTGGCTCTGAATGTCATGGGGTTTGTCCTTTGTGTTTCTCCTTTCCTTTTTCTGCGCTGTGTGTCCCTGACTCACCTGCTCCCTGGTGTAGGATGGGGAAGACCATCTTGGTGGATTCAAATCAGACACAAGACATTGAGAGGAAAGTGGGGCTCTGGAGGGCCCTGACATGACTGACCTTACAGGAGTCAGTTTTAGACCATTCACCCTCCCTACTTTAAAGGAGGGGGGCGATATGTCCCACTCTTCTTCAGATGATGATATCACGGATAATTTTCCATCTCTTCAGGCTCTTCAGTGAACACAATCTGTAGATGATCAAGGACCTGTTTTTGTTCATGGAAATGACCTTTAATTCCTCATAAGCATCAGGAGATATTGCCAGGAGAGGCCAGGAGTGGTGGCATCAGCCAGCATGGGTCCTTCCTATTCCCATGCCAATTATTAAAGCATTTGTCAAAGCCAAGGTCGTGTTCCAGATAATAAATATGGGCTTAAATCTTTAATGTGCATCTAAAGCATCTGAATACATAAAGAGATTTTCCATAAACTGGAGGCAGATTTTTGAGATTTCAGCAGCTCCTGCTCTAATATCTGATTTATTTATTATTGCAAAATCAAAGAATCCAAATGCTTTCTGTCTAAGAAGTCTCTAGGCCAGACTTTTAAATGTGTAGACCAAAAAGAGAGTTACGAGGAGAGGTGTCTATTTGGCAACAACTCAAGTCTACACATTCAGAGCCAGGCCTGAGGAAGTCAGGTCTGGATGGCAGAAGGCAGAAAACTTCCACAGTCCCAGCCTGTGGCCAAGTGGAGCCTTTCAGGCAAACAGTAAGAGGTAGATGGGGACAGGGCAGATCGGGCTGTGAGCACACAAGCTGAGTTCCCATCACCACTCTCTTCTCAGAGCCAGGGTTTGGAAGTGGGGTGGGGTCTTCATGCTAGCACTCAGGAAAAGGAGAGGGTTACTGATCCCCCAGTGCACAAAGTGAACAGCTGCCTATACTGTGGGACTTCTCAGGTGACTCCAAGCCATTGGGTTCAAAGTACTTTTCACTCCCTTTGCTGCATCCTATATGCAAATTACATTTCAGAATACCATGCGTCATTATAAAAACACCCCCACTTCATAAGAATAAGAAAACATATCACCCTACGGTGAGCTAACAGATGCTTGATTAAAGAACTTTTGAGCTCTTGTTCTTTAGTCAGCATTTTATATATGCCAACTAGTGCTCCTTACTTAAAGTCCAATCCTCTAAACCAAAGTATCTTCTCTTTTTTCTCACTGAAACTGTCAAGATGAAGTATCTCTGAGTGACTTTTCCCAAGTCACGGGGCTTGGTTACTAAGCTTGCAATATTTTCGCTGGACAATGCCAGTGGTGGGGCTGTGCCAAATTCTGGGTCTCAATTGGAGAAGAAACTTGGAATGAGAGTAAGAAGTTCTAACCTACTTGGATGTAAAATTTAGAGTTTCTAAAGTGCACCAACTATGAAACCTAAGAGCAGTCCTTCTCCCTCTTTGAACCTCCCTTCTCACACTTGGACCAGGAAAATGGCCATTCCTTACTGTATCAGATTGATATGGAAGATCAAAGGAAACAAACTCATGAGAAGATTCTGCATGGGCTTAGTACTTATAGCTGGTACTCAGTAAAAGACAACTGAAATTCAAGAAGGCCCTAGCTGGAGATGAGGCACAGAGAGGAGCAAGGGGCACTGTCAGTGGGATGACAGTCCCCATTGCCTATGTTGCTGGTTACTACAAGGTCCAACGTCATGGTCCTGACATCTAGAGGGAAGTAGTATAGCTGGGAAAACAGTCTGTTTTGCCACTTTCCCAGCTGGGTAAGATCAAACATCTCACTGCTTGATGTCCAAGGAAGAACAAATACAAATGGCTTCATCTTCCCTGAACCATTGATTGGGTTTGTCTTCTGAAAAATTCTATTGCTGTCTTTATGGTAAACTGTAAAAACGTATTTTGGCTCTTCATTTATCCAAGAATAACACAATTGCCCTCTAAATAGCTGTTTTATTATGACCACGATCAAAGCTGAAAACAATTTCATTTTCCTCCTTTGAGGTCTTTGGAAACAATTTTAATTTCATAATAAAGCGAGGCAGCACAGGGCTTGTTGCTGAAAGACAGCAGACATGGGGGCTGGGAAGTCACGGAGGCAGGAGCCAGGGCGGGATCTGTGTCAGAAGCTCTCCTCCAACCTGTGCTCCAGATGGCACGGAGAGCACTTCGAAAGCCATTCGCGACACTTTTCCCAGCAGGCTTTGGCCATACCGTACAAGAAGGCTGAGCACGGATTCACTATGCTTCAAAGCAGGACAAGGCAAAATAGCTACGTAGGAGCCATGTGGAGCTTCAGCAGGCGGCAGAGGTGCTGAGCACTTCCTGTGCAGTGAGCTGGCTCGGGGCGGAGGGAACAAATGCGTCCTCATTATGCCAACTCAACTCAAAGCTAAGAGATAAATCCTCATAAACAAATGATACATAAACAAGTAACAGGAAAGCATAGCTTCATTCTCTCCTGCAGAAGGAAATGATTGGAAAAGACTCACAAGCCCAGAGGGAGGAGAAGAGGACTAAGTTCAGGAGCAACATCCCATCTGCCTACCTGTGTCCCACAAAGCTGATGAGATGCTGAGGACCCTGTGACCTGGAGGCCTCAGGTCATTAGCAGGAGGGCAGATTTGCTGTGATCTATGGAGAAGTCCAGAGCCAGGTGCCATCCTGGAGTCTTCATGATCTGCTGCAGTTCTGAAGATTTTGTGCATATTTGGTAACTGGAAAAGATCTTTCACACACATTTGCACTTTGAAGCGAGTGTTTCACATTTCATCAGCTTTTATGTAGGAACCATTGTTAATAATTTCTAAATGTTTAATAAACCCAAAATACTTTAACTTTCAAAAAAAAA
>NW_004525529.1:0-13251 GCF_000260255.1 Octodon degus
GTCTGGTTTTTGTTTTTGTGTTTTGCTGTCCCCTCCATTATCCTTTTGAGTAATTTGGCTGTGTGGCTTTAGATTTCCTCTTCCTCAGTGCTCATGGATCACCTTTGGAGGAATTGGAAGTTTTGGGAGATACTTTATTATTTTGTGTTTTCATGTTGTTATTGTTTGTTTTTGTTTTTATGCTGAGGTTTTTTATTGTAGTGAAAGACTTTGTTGCTATGGAAACCTCTTTAGTTAGTCTCTTTTTTTTCAGTGATGCATTCTGAGCTTTTTCTCTTGCCCCACAGCCAACTAGCACCATTTATTTTGGAGGGCAAGCTGCAGTGTGTTTGGCCCCGTGTTCAGTTCCCAGTTCTGTGCGAATGAGCCACAGTATTGTTAACGACACAAAGCTAATCCAGATGTTGGCACACAGAAAAGCAATAGCACAACTCTGCCATCTTGGCAATAGCAATAAATTAAATAACCACAATAGCATCAAAGACAAACTAGATATTGACATACCCTAAGAATCAGTATGTCCCATGTTTAACTCATAAAAGAGATCTATAAAGTATAAACACTAAGACAAACAGAATTTTGACATACAGTAATATATAAATGAAAACCTTTACTAACAATAAAACAATATTAATGATAATAACATAGAGTTAACTGTCTATATATAAGATTCATAAAGTTTATAGGTTGTAGTAGTCAGTGTAAGGTGGGTCAGGACCCAGACACTGAAAATAAGTAGAATTTGAAAAATTAATCAATGGAGATGAGGAGAAAAAAGTGAGATAAAGGATCCTATTGAAGTATAAAAGATATTTAATTGTATTAGATAAAAGTAAAGGCAAAGAAAGAGAAAAAGAGCAAAATAAAGGACAAATAATAAGAAAAATATTAAAAAGAAATAGAAAAGAGAAACCCCCCAACACTCCCCCAAAAAAGGAAGCACAGGAAAAGATAAAAATTTGAGTTTAAACAATTTCCTGTCTTTTTGAAAGACTTTTTTTTTTCTCCCAGAATCTGCAGTCTTGTGATCTAACAAGTCATGATTTTTTCCATGCCCCAAGCCCTGCCCCCAACTGTGGTGACTGTCCAGGTCAGAGCGAGTCCCTGCTGACACTGGTAGATGGGGAAAGGAGTCAGACCTCTGGTCTCTGCTGGAGGGAGGCAGCAGGCCAGGGGTTTGAGCAGACTCTGGACCTAATAGCAGCACTTTCAGGTGCAGCTTCCTCTGAAAGCTACACTTGCTGGACCTGGTTCCTCGCCACAGAGCGGGGCTCATTTTCTTCCTGTCCTGAGCTTAAGTTTCTCAAGTCGATATCCAGCCCACACGCTCTCTGCAGCTCTATCCCATGACTGGCTGTCACCCAGTAATTGTGGAAGAGTGACATTGGAAACTTTGAAGTGGAGTTGTTTTGTAGTTGTTCTTTGGCTAAGTCTTAAATAATTAGCCTCATCCCCAAATGGTGCCAGATTAAAAATTGGCAGTATGGCAGGTGCTGCACTGGGTTTCTTCACCAACTCTGGCCTACCATGAAGGAGTTACTTTCAGGTTTCAAAAATCCTGGGCTGTTTTTGTAGATACAATGGCAGTGGGCTTTTTGTGGAGCCACAGTGCTGCCCTGGTCAGCACTGATTTCACCCTGGAGCTACCTTCTCCCCAGAGGTATTGGTCTTGTCCCTAGGCAGTTTGGATCAGTTGATTTGTCCTGTTCTGCATCGTGTGGAGAGGTAACAAAACCCAAAGTGGGCTTGGAGGTGGCAGGTGGCTGCATCCAAGACAGAGAACCCAAAAGTGTAGAATTGGCCAGGGATAAATGCCACAGAGTGTGTTCTTTCTGCAGGCCGTGGGGATTAGTTCCATCTGTGGTCTGTGTGGGCAGGTCCATTTTTTGGGACAGGATTACAGGAGTGCACCACCACACCTTGCTAACAGGAATAATTTTTGAGAATAGTCTCTGGTGTTTGTTCTGTTCCCAAAGGACTTCTTTCTTTGCTTTGTCTTTTATGATTTCTTGCTGGCAAACTTGGTGCCCTACAGTTCAGCTTGTTGATATGAAGAAGCTGCTCAACTTCTTTTTTTTAAATTTTATTTATTTGTGTGTGTGTGTGTGTGTGTGTGTGTGTGGCCAGCTCAGCCCACCAGGGGGCGGGGCTGGCTGGCATGTGGTGCTGGGGAATTGAACCGCGGTCTCTGAGCTTTAGCTTAGCGTGTTCTAGGTAGGTGCTTTAGACCACTGAGCCATCTCACCAGCCCTCAACTTCTTAATATCTGTGGTGGATTGACAGTTGGTGGGCAACTTGTAACATTCAACTGAACTGAATCAGTGTGGTGAGGGATGTGGGAGGCCCACTGAGGATTATTAGTGGCAAAATAAAAACTGGAAGAGGGGGTGCTGTCAATTCTCCTGAAGGATCTTGTCGTGCTGACTTTCCTGATATGATCTCATTGTTCTTTTCATTGGAGGAGTTCGGGACCTCTTTGTCACTGTGGGTGTCTGTGTCCACCTTTTGGGGGAGCTCTGGCCTTTACTTTGAGCATCGCTTCCTGGCTCCAGTGCAGATCCCTCAGCCTGCTAGTTAGTCTAACTCCTTCATCCTGCTGGCACAGTCTTTCTAGCTTCCACCACTGACCTCAGGGCCTTCCCAGTGCAGATCTATGAAACAGACCTGGATGAGACATTGTCATGGGCTCTAAGCCTCAGCTGGACTCATGGGGGCACTGTGATTGGCTCTAGGTCTCCAGCTGGACTTGTGCAGGACATTGTTATGGGATCCAGGCCTTCCACCGGATTCTTTGGATCTTTAGTGTGTGGACAAATTTCCTGCACTCTTTGTGTTTGACTTTTGGGGTTACTATTATAGAATAACCCTTCAAATTATGTGTTCTATATTGTTTCTCTTATAAACTATGATTACAACAATATCCTTTTTTTTTTTTTGGTACTGGGGTTCGAACTCAGGACCTTATGCTTGCCAGGCAGGTGCTTATGTCGCTGAGCTATTGCCTCAGCTCATATAATAATATTTTATCTTTCCATTATCTCTGAGGCCACCCTTAGAAATGGGCTTCCCTGCACTCCACTCTACATCAAGGTGTTAAACCTTATATTTTATTTTTATTTTTTAATTTTTATTCATTTTAATGGGAAAAAATAGCAATGAAACAGTTTCTAAACAGGTTAGTAGGACAGTTACAATAATTAATACATTGCATATTGTTTTCTTCATAGTAGTTATTCAGAGGACAAGATGCAGACATGATATCTTTTTTTTTAAAACCAAATTGGTAGGACAGTTTCAATAATTAACACATTGCATACATTCTTCCTGGTGGCTAATTGCTGTACTAAGCCTTATATTTTACCTGGGCCTCAAAGTGTGAAGAGAGGGCTGGGGAGATGGCTCAGTAGAATAAGTGCTTGCCTGGCAAGCACAAGGTCCTGAGTTCAATCCCTAGTACCACCAAAAACAAAACAAAACAAAGTGCGAAGAGAAATGTCTTAGACCACATAAAAAATGTAATATTTAACATAGATATGGTATAGTTAATGTATACCAGTAACAAAATTATTTTAACTTATTAAATTATTTCACAAAATAACCTCAAATTTCTTTTTTTTTTTTTTTTTAACTTTCTGCAAAACTTAATTCCAGAGGGGCTCAGTCCTTCTTGGCAGCTGCCTTCCTCATGGCAGCCAGCATGTTGCTAGGCTCCTCATGCTTCCTCTTGGCGGGGATGCGCATCCCCACCCTTCTCTGTTTTCTTTTTTTTGGCTGAACCAAGGATTGAACTCAGGCCCTTGTGCTTGCCAGGCAAGTGCTTATTCTACTGAGCTATCTCCCTGGACACCTTTCCCCCCCCCACCCTTTTCATGATGAACTTGAGGGCGCACTTGTCCTTGGAGACCTCGAGCAGCTGCATGGCGCACCGCTTATAGGGGGCGAAGCTGCACACCTCCCGGATCATGTCCCGCACGAACTTGGTGTGTTTGGTGAGGCGTCCGCAATGGTGGCTGTGTCTCAGTTTGCTCGCATTCTTAGTCACCTTGTGGCCCTTGTTGAGGTCCATGACCATGGGATAGCAGAGGGCCATGGCTGTTGTTATTCAATGGTTGCTGGGGCAGAAACTCAAATTGGATATTTTTTAAAATTTAATAATTAACAAATATCTGCTTACAACAATATAGATTTCGTGAAGGCATGTACGTGTTGGTAGGTGGAAATACTATTAGCAGTAACTGCTGATTTTTATTCGCTAAGTTGCACAGTGCATTTTTGACATCAGATACACACAGGTTTTGATTTAACTGAATACATGTGATGGGTTAAGGAGGTAGCACTACACCGGGCCCTCCCCTACACAGAATTCCACGGTGGCTCATGCAGTCTATGTTTGAACTTATGCAATCACTGAAAAAAATCACTAAAAATCACATAATAATATTAACAGTTTATGCTCTTGTGCTTCATTACTATCTATCCATGGCTTCATGTGGCTGGTAGATTGCTGGTTAAATGTGTCTGAGAAGAGCTGGAGTTCTTTGTTCTGGCCTTTTCTACTCTGGGCACAATCCCTGAGCCAGTGTTCTAGCTCTGGTATTAGAGACAGTGGCCTACTTTGGCATGAAAAACCTGGTATATGAATGCTACTCCAGATAGCCTTTGATTTCCTCAACTTGCCTCTCTAGAACTCAGATCTCTACATTTACAGTTTGCACACTTTAAGTAGTTGTCACCAGTTATGGTTGATTTCTTGGGATGTATATCTATGGAAATCTTTCTTGACTTGCTTTTGTAGGTACTGTGTGGGCCCTATATACAGTGCTATCAGTGTTAGGGACTCATTAGATTATAATCCCCCAGGTAAAGAATTATTGTTATTTTTTGCTTAGGGAAACTAATTATTAATATTTGTCTATAGAGAGCCCTTCCCAGTCCTCATCTCAGTTGAGGAAGTTTATAGTTGAATCCCATGGAAAAGTTATTGGAAGTCTAGCTAGTTAATTCTAACCTGTCACTTCCAGTGTGATCCATGGTGAAAATAAAGACACTAAAGTATATTTGTAGTTATGGGGAGCCAAGGAGTTCTAAGTCCAGCCACAGTGATGGCTATCAGGAACAAAGGCCTTGACCCAGGGCAGAACCTAGGTTTTATTAATTTGTGAAGAAAGGAATGGCTTGAGGATGAGTGACTGTGAAAATGGTGAGAAATAGGTGAGGGCAGTGAGCTGAGCTACATAGGAGGCCTGAAATCACCTCTGCAATATGCAGAGAGAAAGATACATGGGAAGAGTAATCTGCATAATACAACTGAGGTGGTATGTGATGTTCTGGGGTCATTGTGATGTGTAATATTTTCTGAAAAAAAAAATATTTTCTGCCCTGGGAAGTCATAGCCTCTTATCTTGAGGCTCATCCCAGCCCACAGCATGGAGCAAAGCTCTCCATCCCGCCTCACCCTGGCTCACACATGGTTTATTTTGGAGCTATGGGTGTGTGTGTGTGTGTGTGTGTGTGTGTATGCGTGTAGGGAAACACTGCCATGTCTTTGCTTCAAAGACTACATACCAGCACCTTGGCTGGACCCATTTGTATCGCTTGAAGCCAACTGAAGGGATAAAAAAAGTCCTAGCTAGCTCTGTACATATCAGCACATGGAAATAGGGTCAGGTTTAGCTAAAATGGAGTCTCTGAATTGGAGATTTCTTCAAGGAAAATCACCCATGTGGCCTTCCACGTTTGTCTTCGTTGCTTTCTCACAGCTGAGACACCCCCCCCAACACTCATAACTTAAAGGAGGAAAGGTTTATTTTGTTTCATAGTTTGCAGAGGTCTTCCATCCATAGTCAGCTGGCTCCAAGGCAGGGCAGCCTGGCAAGGGAGCACAGCAGAGTGGAGACGGCTCATGGCAGGCCAGGCAGGAAGCTGAAGCAACAGGCGAAGGAAGGAGGGATCTGTACCCTTTCTGGCCACTTCATCCTGGCTCCTCCAGCCTGGGTTCCCCTCCCAAGATCACATTTAGCTCTAAACTCATCAGTGGACTAATCAGTGCATAAAGCTTTAGGGGAACCTCCAGATAGAAACCATAACAATATTGCTTAAATGATGACTCAGAGAAGGTACATTGTCTCTTAATCTCTGTTCATTGCCTATCATGATTCTGAGTCATGCTTTTAAGGAATACATTCATTTATCTTCAAATAAGAATACTAGTTATGTAGTACTACACAAAAATTATTGCAGTACTTAATAGCTTAAAACAACAATATAGTTGAGTGTAGTGGTGCATGCCTGTGATAACCAGCACTGGGAGGCCGAGACAAAAGGAATGCAGTGAATTGTAAGTCAGTCTGGGCTATGCAGTGAGTTCAAGGCTAGCTTGAATAGCACTGTGTCAAAAATTAATAATAAAACAATATAAAATCTTAATCCTCACCATTTCTTTGGGCCATGAATTCAGGGTTAATGTAGGCAGGTTTTGCTCATTGACTTTCTTCAGGCTGTCTTTCTTCAGTCAGGTTTAGTCATCTTAAGACTTACATGGGACTGAATGTCTGTCTTCACAGTGGCTTGCTAAGTGGATGGCTGTGTGGTGGTGGTTATTGGCATATAACAGTGATGGCTAACCTTTTAGTGTTTTCAGTGATACAAACAGCCCACTGTGACATGTGTGCCATAGGTTTGCCTCCACTGACATAGAGCTTTAATTTTTCCTCTTATGAGCTGCTTATGAGGCTGTCCAGATAGCCTGACAACATAGAGCTGGCTTTCTCTAGGCTAAATAATCTAAAGGAGAGAAGAGTAAAGGAGCAACTCTCCCATTTATGATAGCAGTGAGCGCCACACAGTGTCATTTCTGCTACATTTTCTTCATTAAAAATAAGTTCATCTCTTATGGGGAACTAGGCTGTACTTCTTAAAGCATTTTGAAGAAATTTGTGAAAATACTTAAGAAAACACCTTAACAAAGAGAGGCAAACTAATTTCTGGTCACCATTGCATTAGCTTTTATAAAACCCAGAAAAGCAATTGCTCATTTTGTTGAGTTAGATTCTGAATTTTGATATGTTATGCCAGACTTCACCTTATAATATGCAAAATTCAAGGTTCAATGAGAAACAAGTTTTCTTGAGGTTTGCATTTATAAGATATAACTAACTCTAGGATTACTTTCCATCATGATCCTCTGTCTATCCCAATACAAAAGTATTGGGATACAAAATTGTGTGTGTGTGTGTGTGTGTGTGTGTGCGCACACACACGTGTGTGCTTGGCATTGAACCCAGGGCCTTTGCACTGACCTACATCCCCAGCACATTTTTATTTTTTATTTTGAGACAGAGTCTTGCTAAACACTAAGTTGCCCAGGCTGGGTTTAAACTCAAACTGGTTATATAGCCTTCTTGTTAGTCCCAGTGTCTTGACACGTAATCCTTCTGTTCCAAAGCTTTTCTCCTATGCAGACATGGTGGTACAAACATGTAATCCCAAAACTTGGGAGGCTAAGGCAAAATGATCACATGTTTGAGACCAGTCTGAGCTTTATAGCAAGACTCTGTCTCAAGAAAGTTAAAAAAAAAAAAGAAAAGAAAAAAAGATTCTTTTATATATGTTGGCATGGCTTCCCCACCTTTCTTTATATTTCTTCACAGAAATACACTCACCTGGGGCCAGGGAGATAGCTCAGTGGAATAACCTCTTCCCTGGCAAGTACAAGGGCCTGAGTTCAATCCCTGGTTCCTCAAAAAAAAAAAAAAAAAAAAAAAAGAAAGAAAAAAGAAATACACTCATCAGAGAATACTTCCCCGGCTCTTCTTTAAAGCATTTCCTAGCCTCTGCCTCATGATTTTCCCCTTTCCTGTTGTATATTTTCTGTTTTACATTATATTGTATGTTTATTGTTTCCTTCCACTAAAGTATATATGCTATGAAGGCAGGACTTGAGTTTTGTTCATTGCCCTTCCTTTCACTGTTTAAAATGGTGGCCTAGCAATAAGTATTCAATGTAATGTAAGTTGTGATAGTCCTTTGCTCAGAACCTCCTTATCTCATTCACAGTAAAATCCAAAGCCTCAAAATGGCGCATGTTGTGGACTGAATGGGGTACTTCTCACTCAGATTTACATGTTGAACCTCTGAATCTTACTGCAGCTCAAGATGTGGCTATATCTGGAGACTGAGCTTTTAAAAAAAAACTGTTAAGGTTAAATAAAGTCACAAAGATAGGACTCTGATTTCAATGTGATTGGTGTCCTTAGAAGAAGAGGAAGATGCACTCAGGAGGCGCGCACAGAGAAAAGGCCCTGTGAGAACACAGAGAGGGATGCCAGCTCCAAGCCGAGGAGAGCAGCTGCAGGAGAAACCAGATCTGCTGAAACCCTGACCTTGGGTGTACAGACTCTAGAATCAAGAAGAATATGATCTTTCATCATGAAAGTTGGGGTTATATTGTTTAAAAAGTGTGTTTAGGTGATTTTTGTCATGGTGTGAACACCATATTATGTACTGACACCAATCTACCCAGTATAGGTCAATCCTGTGAAGTGACCTCAGTGCAGCCAAGAAACATGGTAAACATGAGGCTGCTGTGAGTAGACTATAGTATGCTAACACAGCAGTCAGAAGTATATAAGTACGTAAGTCAGTAACCTAGTCATTTATTATTATCTACGTGTATTGTATTGCGTATACGCATCATTGCTCAAGGTCTTGCTATGTAGTTCAGACTGCCCTTGAATTCACTATGTAGCCCAGGCTGGCCTTGAACGTGCAGTGACCCTCCTGCTTTAGCCTCCCAAGTGCCAGGATTACATTGTGTGCCACCACACCACCACATGCTCTGTTTGAATGACTGGCCGAGTAGTGGCTAGGTTTATATTGGCATCAACACAAATGTCAGCAATGCATTATTTTATGATACCATAGCAGCTACTATGTCACCAGGCAATAGAAAGTTCTCGGCTCCACTATGATCTTTGGGGACCCGTGTCTGACATGCAGCTGTTGGTGGGCAAGCCATGTGACATGGGGCTGTACTTCCGCTTGTTTGGTTATTTTGTTATGGTGGCCCTAGCAGGCTAGTGTAGCCTGTAAATATTCACAGTCCCCTCTTGTAATTCATCTCCTGAGTTTTCTTACTAATAAGTAAGAAAGAGGTCAGCTTCTCCTGTTGGTGTTTTCCAAGGTGCCTTTTAGCGCAGAGCTTTCTTATTTGATGTTCGCTCTACCTGGAATCCTGTTCTGCCCAGCAATCTGTACTGTGTATGCACACATGACAGGCTTCTGCTCAAATGCTACCGCATTCCCTCTTTTATTTCTGCCTCCCCTGCCCCCAGTACTCGGGATTGGATCCAGGCCCTTCATCCCTGACCCTTGCTTATTTTTTATTTAGAGACAGGATTTCACTAAGTTGCTAAGTTGCCCAGAGTGCTACAGTTATAAGCTTGTGCCCCTGCACCCAACAATGATGTCTTTATTGACTACTTTATTTCAAATTGCAGCCTCTGTGATCCCCTATTACCTGTCCTGATCTTGCCTTATTCTTCTCATTACATTTGTCATCATTGAACATACTATATATTTTCTTGTTAATCATGTCTCCTTGATTAAGTCTGTATGTGCTATTCTGAAGACAGGACTTAGTCTTCCCTTTTGGATTCTTGATGTCTAGAATACTCCCCAGCACATAATGGGCCCTCAAGTGGTATTTTCTTGTCTGTTCTTTTGTGAACTAACCTGATAGGGTAACAAGAGGAGACACAGGAGGGTTTCAGGAAACAGTCCTCTGTAGTCATAGAGCATGGAGCCAGGCATGGCATGCCACCCAGAGCCAAATGGGTGAATTCCCAGGTCAATCAGGAGGCAGACAGAGTGGAAGCATGAAGAAGGAGAGGCCAGGAAAAGGCCTTGGTGTTTACAGCAGGGTGAATAGCTCAGGTCAGATAGTTTGAGTAAATTAGGCAAGTTTGAGACTCTAAAGGATGGTTTCTATTGCCTGGTACCTGCCCCCTAATGATCCGGGCGGGGACAGTCTGTCCTCAGGCAGGAGTTTGTGGATGCCTGACATAATAATATACAGAAAGTTAAAGCTATACAATGCATGTTAATTGAGTCAGGAAGTGACCAAATGGCACTGACACATAGGTAAACAAGTAGATCATTATGCCAGAAGATCCGTAAATCTATTTTTACATATAGAAACTAAGTTTTTTTTTTTTTTTCTTTGTTTTAGGGAAGCCATTTCAATTAGGGGGAAGGATAGCTTACTTAATATTTGGAAACTTTATGAGTGGTTTTATTCATTTCAAAGAACAGGAAGCTAGGCTTCTACTTCATATAAAAATAAAAAGTTAAATGGATTAAATGTAATGTAGGCTGGGTGTAGTGGCACACACCTGTAATCCCAGCACTTGGGAGGGCGAGGCAGGAGGATTGCTAGGAGTCATGCCATCTTGCAAGACTGTCTCAAAAAATAAAACAAAAAATAGAGGGAAGTGTTGAGTTGGGTGTTGTGGCACATTAGCTGTATTCCTAGTGCTCGGGAAGCTGAGCAGGAGTATCCAAATTTGAGCCCATCCTGGGCAATTTAGTGCCTAGTGAGACCTTGTCTCCAAAAAAAATTTTTTATATATAGATAAATAGATAGACAGATAGATATAGATATAGATATAGATATAGATGTATATATTTATATATAAGATATAGATGCTTAAGGTACAGATTAGTGTAAAGGTTCTGGGATCAATCCCCAATACTACAAAAAAATTAAACAAAAATCTAGAAAACTTCGGAGAATTGTCTATGATTTCTGAGTGTATGCTTCTAGGGGAAAGAATGATGCTTCCTCCACTAGAAAGAAAACAGTCATAAAGAAAAAAATTATTGATTTGATTGCATGAAAATTTATAATAGCAAAATACTTAGAAACAAGATATTAATGGAGAAAAACCAATTGTAACATATTGTCTCAGTTACTTTTCTCTCCTTGCTGGGACAAATATCCAACACCCAAAATGAGGGAAGGAAAGGTTTATTTAGCTCATTGTTACTGGAGTTTTCAGTCCATACTCAGCTGGCTCCAAAGCGGGTTGGCACATGACAGAGGGCAGCAGTTCATGGCAGCAGCAAAGAGCAAGAGCAAATGGGAGGAGTAGCAGCAACAATGACCACAGAGAGCAAGTCTGTCTGTCTCTCTTATATTACATGCAGGGTATCCACTCCAGGCAGGGTGTAGCACTCACACCCATAATCCCAGAAGTACTCAGTCCCATAATCCAGGCAAGCGCTTATTCTACTGAGCTTAGTCCCATAATCCTAACTGTACTGAGACCCATAATCCCAGTGGATCATGAGTTAATCACAAACTGTAGAAGTAAGTCTGCCCTATGACTTACATGAGGCTTTGGGGGGACAACTAGACACAAACCATAACACATATGACAAAGGATTAATATTTCCTATGTAGTAAAAACTATCTTCTGATAAAAGACAATCAGTATATTAGAAATATAATATGAGCAAACAATATGAAAAGGAGGGTTCCCCCCAGTACTGGGGATTGAACACAGGGCTTTCACACTGAGCTGCATCCCAAGGCTTGTAGGTTTGATTTTGAGGCAAGATTTTGCTATGTTTCTCAGGTTGGATTTGAATCTGGATCATCCTGTTCCAGCCTCCTAGAGTGCTGGGATTGCAAGGGTGCTGAGGAGCTTTTTACATGAAAAAAAATGCACTTACCTATGTTGTAACCCAAAAATCAAAAACCGGACTCAACTTAAAAGCGCTTTATTTGGCTGAGCTCAGCGGCGGCATGTACTCTCATCTCCAAGTATGTGCACGCTTAATCTAGGTGAGGCACAGTTTTTAAAGGGAAACGCTGTTGTAGCTCAAAAATGAGGAAGGCTCGAAAATAAAAGAAGCGCTTTATTTTAGCTGGTACCCAGCGGCAGACAACCCAGCAAGATGCTGAGGTGCGCGCCGGGAGGATGAGGGGAGTGGATATTTAGCCAATAAACCACAAAAGCTGATGTCAAGGGTTCATCTAGGGGCTACAGTGGAAAAATTACCTGTTTCTAATGAACAATAACAGATGCAATGGTGGGTACAGTTTGTAGCTGGGAACGAGGGCGAGATCAGGGCATTGGGCTGGAACTAGATTCAGGTGTGCACAAAGGACAGTGTGAGAAAGGCCCAACTGTAGGTTCTCAAGTAGAGAATGGGGCACAGTGGAAAGTTACAGCATTTAGAATGGCGCATACAGAACAAGATGGCGGCACATACGTCAGGTTATAACAGTTAATAAAGTTACAGTGCAAGCATACAGAGTTACAAAATTGGAATCAATTGCACAGGTTATAACATTTCCCACTGGTTTTTGTGCCCGAGTCAAATCATTGACACATCAGGGTTATAACTTAGCTTGTATATATTCAGTTAAACAGTTTATTAAACAAGGCCCAATGAGTAGGACTAGAAGGAATATAATCATAGGTCTAATTAATGTAGTTTTTATATTATTTATAGTAGCTCAGTTGTTTAACATGGCCCCTCAATTTGTTTTTTTTTTTTTTTTTTTTTTTTTTTTTTTTTTTGCTCCACATTGAGCAGGGCAATGGCTGTTGAAGTGGCATTAAGAGCCATTGTCACCTTGTAACCTAGTTGTCTTACATGTATATCTGTCACCTTTTAAAGGGATAGGTTTTAACAATATTAAATATCATAGCATATGTTTAAATCTCTCAAGTTTTATATACTCCTGGCCCTTTGAGGCGATGTTATATCAAATTATTTTGACATGGGTCACCACTGCTAATCTATTCTAACAGCAAGAAACATTACTTAACAACAGAGTGTGAGTAGGTGGTTTTTTAGAACTCTAGATGGGAGAACAGACAGTATTTTTTATGTCCCCACTAGTTTTCGTGTCACCTCTGGGCTGTAATATCAGCCAGGGAGTTTCATCTTTTGTCTTGAGGTGTGGCCTACAGTGGGGAGCATCTGCCTCTCTCAAACTGTGGTTGCCTTATCTTTTAATTCTGTCTCCTCAGGGGCCCAGCCCTATCCGACTGTCCACAATAGCCCCATCTAACTTAGCTGCTTGCAACATTTTCCCTCTGAAAAAGTAACCTGAACTGCTGTGAAGGGATTGTGGGCAATGACCATTCTGGCTTTTTTAAGCTGAAAAAGGGTCATAGTTGTTGTCCGGCAGTCAGAGATACTCTCCAGAGGTTTTACCCAAAGGCCCTCAGTAGACAC
>NW_004525529.1:13906-15007 GCF_000260255.1 Octodon degus
AAGGTACAACTTTTGGGTTTTAAGGCCTCCTGTAGGTAGCCCTGTTTAAAGAATGTGAGGGTAACTTTCTCTGTAGTGGGCTTTTCTGACATAGGATTAGGCTGACAAAGGAAGCATCTTTGAGGGCAATCAGCCCTGCCCAGGGAACGTGATGATAGCTTTCTTTATAATGAAGTAGGAAACCCAGAGAAGACTCAGCTCACCTGGGTTGTATGAGATGGACAGTTAAGGCCTTATCAAGTCTGTATGGACAAAATCTGTATGATTACCTGGGTTTTGGAATTCTTTAAGAAAGAACAAATTTTCTGAAAATTACAGCATGTATAATCAAAGCACAAGCATTTGAGCTAACAGATAAATGTATAAATTTTGAGGCTAGCAATTGTAACCCACTTGTTTTTAGACCCCTTTACTTTTGAAGTCTGAAAGTTTGCTATAAGTCCCTCCAGCTATAATTATAATTATCTCTAAATTTTGAGAACATATGGAAACCAGATTAATACCTTATTTTTACTGTCAATGTTTTTAAGCAATTTAAGTACAGTTTGGCATGTTTTTCTAGTTACACCTGTGTTTACTATCGGCATGAATTACCTGAGTTACATCAAAAATCAACCAGGCTAACTTAATACACTTATCATGAAATACATAGTATTCAGTCAGATTAAACCAGTGTCCCATTGAGTTTTGGATATGGCCCCTATTGTAATCTAGGGGCACTATAGAGCGATTTATCCTTTTAACATTGTGGCTCTGAGGTTTATATTTTAAAGACAAAGACTGGCCCAAAGCTATTGGACACTGTGTAGCCAGTGTCTCTAGAATTTTTACACTGACAGGATGTTATCTGTCCTTGGGAACCTGTTTTAACTAGTGAGATACCTTTTCAAGTCTTACACATGAATAACAATATATCACATTTGTGAAAACTAGTCTTAGCATCCTCTTGATTAGTAAGCAACCTCAACATATATTGTAGTATCTCATTTACAGCTGAAGCAATATATCTTTTAAAGTCTGTTTCTATTGAGGTAGGATGACTGGAAGGAGAATCAGGGTTAGAGAAAGACAAAAAGACCTGTGCCAATATCCAGCAATGGG
>NW_004525530.1:0-1580 GCF_000260255.1 Octodon degus
TTAGTGAAAGAAGACTCACCTGTTTAAACATCATATTGTCCCATAGTCTGAGAAGCTGAGAGGGTAAACAATATCCAAAATTTACTGTAACAGAAAAACCAAGATAAAGCAAATGGATGACTTTGCACTGCAGAGTAGGAAGGAGAATCTGATTATGCTAGTTGGCTGGGGCACCCAGAGGTTCAGTTCACCAGCCCAGACTCTCTGTTCAATTCAGTTTCAATATCATTTGTTAGTGGAAAGTACACTGCTGAGAGCAGGTTATTGCGTGATTGATTAAATGGAATGCAAGAATGATGACACTCTGTCAGGCAGGTTTCTACAGAAATGTTCTGTTGGGGTGGGCGTGTCTGAGAAGAGTAGGTAGAGTTGAAAGAGTCCTTGACTGGGCCATCTTTCCCAAACATGATGGCCTTGAAGCAAGTTGAAAGCCTTGCATGTTTTTAAAATACCAGCTGGGCACAGTCATTTTGACCTGCACTTTGATAACAGGGAACCTCCTAGCCTAGACGGAGAAGGCTGGCTGGGTGACAGGGAGCAAGAGCACAGTCACAGGCTATGAACTGATTTCAGACTTTTCTTATGATATGCCTACAGGTCTGCCATTCTATAAGTGTGCCCCAGCTGTACAATTGATAGTGAGAAATTTAAAGAGACTATTAAAAAGGGAATAGAAACTGGGTTGGAGAAAGGACAAAAAGGAAAGTCTAAGAAGGGGAAAAAGAAGAAATTGCATATACAAGATGGCCAAGATAACTCTACTGTTTATGTGTCTTAGTCCACTAACACCGTGTGATGAGATAAACTGTACACCACCATTCAAGAGAATTCCTGCTATATTGAGAAAGTGTATTGTTAACAACCGGAGCAATCCTATAAAAGGTAGCATATTCTTATCATCCTTATTAATTGTCCTGACAGGCTATAGTCTAGGGGTATTGTCCACATATGCTAAATAAACCTGTGTTTCCACACGTATCTCAGCCTTCTGCGAGCATCTGCGCTTCTTTGCCCTAATATCATGACAATTTACAGAAACACAAATGAAGATTAAAGGGGAAAGGTATAAAACAGATGTGGGCCATGTGTAAAAATCAGAAATATTCCATGAAAGTATCAGCAGGTAAAGGATGAGGACAGTTGACAAAGACACCCACTCAGAAAAGTTTTGGAACAGTAAGAGCAGTAAGGTAAGACCTACAAAAAAGTTGTGTAAGAAAAGGCTACAATAACATCCAGCGTATTTGACCATAATCCAGTCAGAGTCACAGAAGAGTATAGAAAAATGAAGGGAGAAAGTAAAGAATCACGCAGACTTCAAGATGGATTCTAAGTGTGGAAATATTTGAAAGAAAACAGAACTTTAGTCCATCCAGTGACCAAGAAGAGTATTCCAAGCATTGAAAAACTAATGGACAGAATTAAAGAATGTGTGGTTATCTCTTGAGGAATGTGTCTAATTAAATGCCTAGATTAGAACTGTCATCACGATGGTATTGACCATAGATAGATAAATAGTAAATACGATGATATTTCTCAAATGAAATAAGGAGGAAGAGATGAAGGGAGGGATGAGAAAG
>NW_004525530.1:3403-5370 GCF_000260255.1 Octodon degus
AGTAGAGAGCCTGACGCTGCTCACCAGTCCTGCATGTGCAGGCTGCAGGCAGTCAGGCGCTGTGCTCTGATCCTGGCCCCTGTTCAGACCATGGTGCCTATGCATTCCTAGCCACCTCCCAGGGGCCAGAGAGGGTGGGACTGCGTCTGCGGCTGGGTCAGGGCTGAAGGCAAGGCCAGGCTGGGACTGCACAGGCGTAGTGACTTCTGAGATCTTACCCACAGTGCTGTGCGGTGGCCTGGACGTTAAGAGCTTACTGGTTCGCAGTGTGCTGCCTTCTGTACAGTCCTTCTTCCTCGGGATATTCGCAGGTGGGTGAAATGAATTTACAGGCATAAGTGATAGTATTCCAAGGCTAAAGTGATTTGCTCTTGTATCCTGTTAGGGAACAAAAAAAAAAAAAAAAAAAAAAACAAAAAAACTGTACTCTGATTTTACAGTTGGAGAAACGCAAGTCTGACTGGATATTAGAAAAATTAAGGGAATTTCCTGATACATTTTTAGAGTCACGTTTGGTTTTCTTTTGAATGGATGTACTCTAGAGGCCAGTCCTCATAGAGTACACGTTTAATCCCACAATTCTGAGAGGCTGAGGCAGGATTGCAGATGTAGCCTAACCCAGACAACTTAGTGATTTATGGGCTGTGTTTCAAGATAAAATGTTTTAAAAGAGCCAGAAATGTAGTTTAGTAGGAAAACCCTGCATTCAGTCTTCAGTACTGCAAACCAACAAAGAAAACCACCGAAAAGATATATATTGAAATATTTACTATTATGTAATTGTAATTTAAGGTAGAAATTTGAAATAATTCAACAAAACAGGGTAAATGTGACCAAAGTTAACACTGTTAAATATGTGTTATTTAACAGTAACCTAACCCCCACTTTATGATTTTCCACTATATTGTGTCGTACCTACACACACAGCAAATTTCCTTGTGGTACTTCAGGAGATAGGAATGTTGGGAAGCTAGTATCCTCCCAAAAATGTACCATTAAATCCAGAGCTGTCACAAGTCAAGTTAAATAAAAATGTCTCTTTAGGAAAATATAGAAAACCTAAAAGAGTAATATCTGTGATCTACTGAGTTTATCTAAAATCTCCGAGGTCTTACCTAGGTAGAGAAATTGAATGTTTAAAATGATACAAGTCCTTCCACTACAGCAGCCATGAAAGAACAATAGCCACGGCTCTGTGCTGTCCCATGGCCCTGGGCCTCAACAAGGGTAACAAGGGGAAGAAGACAGTGAGCAAATTGAGGCACATTCCTCCACATGAAACACAGCAAAGTCCATGCCGGACATCACCTCAGCGATTTTGGGCTTCACCCCTATGAGCTGCGCTCCATGGAGCTGCTCAAGGTCCCCAAGGACAAAGGTGCCCTCAAGTTCATCAAGAAGAGTATGGGACACACATCCCCCAGCAAGAATAGGTAGGAGAAGCTGAGCAACATGGGGGTCGCCATGAGGAAGGCAGCTGCCAGGGACTGAGCCTCTCTTTGGGATAAATCTTTGCAGAAAGTAAAAAAGACACAAGTGTCTACAGATGCAAAAACAAGAAAATGCCTCCTCTATCAGCCTTGCATTCCCAAGAGGAAATCATCCTTGAAACTTAACATGACATCTGACTTTTTAACAAAATGGAAAATATATGCACAGTAACACAAATTGATTTCAAAGAAAAATTGTTAAGAACAGTTTCTGAAGAAGCTGACCAGAAAGGAGAATCCCCAAAACCTTCTCTCATCACCAGATACAGGCTTTTCCATTAACATATGGGTGAATGAAGTATATATTGTCCAACTCTAAGTTCATAGCTGATATACCATCCACTGTGTTGTACCATACTCTAGGTTTTATAACATCTAATACTCATTTGTACAATGGTATAGTTTCCTGTAATATGTTGCAGTAATGATAAGTCACCATGACTGCATCACACATTTGCTTCACATCCTTAAAGTCCC
>NW_004525530.1:5793-8333 GCF_000260255.1 Octodon degus
ACAGAGCAGTGATGTTTAACTTTACTTCAGTGAAGTGCTGAACTGACCCCCAAAGTGCCAGTATTTTGTATTGTGATGAGCAAGGACCAAGCTTTCTTTGCCAGCCCTTGGTAACTTCAGTGTTTCACATTTTATTCATTTCACTATGAAATTCTCATAATTTTTAATTCCATAATAACATGTGATTCCAGTTTTTCATTTCATTGCATCATAACATTTTCTGTGCTGGCAAGGTTTGTGTTAGCACTTTCCTACATTTTAAGTGATCATTTTTGTACTGTTGAAGCATTCATTGTTTTTGAATTAGTATTCCTCTGATATGTGGCTCACATGTGTTTTTTATCTCTGGCTTCTCTTTTCAGTCTCTTGATAATCTCACTTAGACAAATTCTTAATTCCATGCTATCACACTGATCAGTTTGTTCTTTTGTGTACAGGGTGACAGTGGGATTTCAAAGCACCTGCCTGCATACTTGCCTGCAATCTGGCCTCCTGCCTTCCTTCTCTGTCTTGGGCCTTGACATGGAGCTAAAGCCCGGGCTTTATTTTCCTATTTTTTTAAGGGAAGGGTCTACAGAGAATTCAGTGTCTCACTACTATATCGAACTCATACTGATCTGCCTGTTTACAGCCACCCAAGTGCTGGGATTACAGGCACTTGCCACCATACCCAGTGTCAAAGGCCACATCTGCATACCCCGGGGGCAGGGTCGGCTTGGCATGCCCTTGAACTCCTGGCCCCTGCACCTGATTGCAGGCACTTAATGTGCTGAGCTTTTTCAGCCCATGCCTTAGAACAGTTCCATTTTCAGGTGGCATTTCCTCCATTCACTAAATCCCCAGTGTGCTCTACAACATCCTTTCCTCCTTCCTTCATATCCCCTACCTGATAATGCTGGGTTATAGGTTTATGGCACTGAGCCCTCACACCTGTGTTTGTTGATTGGCTAATTACAGTAATAGTACTAGGCAATGGGAGTTGAGCTAAATTGTTCTGCCTCATTCAAACAGAATAAGGTTTCAGACATCTTATTTAAATACAGGGGTGTAGAGATGACCTGCCTAAACCATTATATCCATTTTGTTTTGTTTGTTTGTTTTTTATTTTTGTATTTTAGGGAAGGGTCTACAGGATGTTCAGAGTCTCACTACTAGATTAGGCTCATAGAGATCTGCCTTTTTGCAGTCTCCCAAGTGCTGAGATTACAGGTGCCCGCTACCAGGCTGCCTCAATTGCTGTCTCAGCGTGCCCTGGGGGCACAACCTGCATCCCAGGCCTGGGGATCGAACCCTTCAGTTTTTTTAAGAGAATGAAAAATAGAGAAAAAATACATTAGAAGCAATACATAATTTGTACTAATAAAACAATAGGAATTGAACATTGATTTTTATGTAGCATAATATTGCCTTCAATTTAGAAGAATAGTAGATACAAATATCCAAATTGCTTTAAAAATTTTAAGAAATTTAAAAGTTACATGAAAATAAGCATTAACTGCTTCTTTTGGTTTGGTTTTGCACAGCCATTGGGCTTTGGGAATGCAGCTTTTTGCACTTTTGCTGTTTCCAGAGCACTGAGCCCCAACACAAGGAGCTGAGGAGCAGTGAGGGAAGTCGTGCAGGCCTCTTGGGAAGAGGTGCGCAGAACAGGCTCCTCTTGCAGTGCAAACTTACCTTAATGCTCAAGTTTCTCCATCCAGCCCAGACATCACTGTCCCGGTGAGTCCATGTGTGAACATCTATGAGTGCATGCTTTGGGCACAGTGACTGCCTTCCTTGGGCAGTCTTCCTCTGAGCATCAGGGATGGGGAGAGTAGGGTGTTACCTATGTGTTTGTATCTCAACCTGGAGTGCGTCATGGGGTGATGCAGGCTTCTTTTGGCTGGGCTTAAAACACATCCTTAGATGAGGAGTGGCATCTTTAGGTTGCCTAACAGCAGGAGGCAGCTCTGAGTTGTCCCTGGAGCCCAGATCTAGTGCATCCAGGTCCTACTAGGAGTGGGGTAAGTTTGTGCCAAAAGAGGACTGAAGATCAATTCTTGGAAGAATGTTTCTCTCTGACTGATTAGTGTTATGAAGTGAGGTGCCCCACCAGTTATGTCGTTGTTTCCTATTGAGGAAGGAACCAGGGAAGTACCAAACTTCTATGTCGGTTCTAAAAACCTGGGATTCAGTTGTTCTTTGAGCATTTTTGTGTCATTTCAAGTGTCTGTAGTTGCACTCAGTAGTCCAGAGAAGAAATGGACACCTGTACTGTGCTCTCAAGGCAAGACATTCTTCAGAACTGCCTTCTGTTGGCTCAGAACTCCTGTGACCTCCTGCATTAGTCAAGGTTGACTTTTTAAGGTCTTCCAACACAGAAGAATAAAAATTCACCACTACCTGTACTCCTGATTGCCCTGCCCATTGCGTGCCAAGTCCTGGTGACTCGTGAGGTCTCTTGCTGCCTCTCCTACAGCTCGTGTAACAACATGAGTGAGAGACACTGCAACGTGTTCCAGTCTACATCCTCGATGTTTGCTGAGATTTATGAGCGTGGC
>NW_004525530.1:8531-15157 GCF_000260255.1 Octodon degus
TAATAATAATAATATATTTGATATTATTTGGAAATGCCAGTGTTCTAGTGCTTGATTTTTCACTTTTGATCTTACACAGACTGGGTTAGTGTTGATATTTTAGAAGTACTCCAACAATTTCAGAATTATATTGGTTTTTGTATTCGATTTTGTAATGTGCTTTTCCCTGACTGAGATTTTATGTATTTTCATTTTTTAATAAATATTTATGTATGTATATACATACATACATAAGTTTTTTATCTTCATTACTGGAGATGGAATTTGAGACATTCTGCTTGCATGGCAGGCAAATAGCTGCGGAACTTTTTCCCAAATCTTAATGTAATACAAGTAGATACCAAAGAAGAAAATTTAAAGAGCACATTTTTCTCAAATACTAAAATTACATAAGAAAAGAATTAGAGAATACTAGTTAACATACTGTTCATCATGATCTTAAGCAAATGGCCAAACTGTTCTTGTGTGGTGTACCATTAACAATGTGAAGACCTTGGGTTTCTGCAGTATATGCTGCTTCTTTTAAATATGTTTCACCGTCCTGGAAGAATTAATATTGGTACTTCTTTTGCCTAGGGCATTATGCCAGAGCAGGGACTGTTCTTTACAGTGTACCCATCTACTGTGCTACATAAATAATGCAAAATTAAAATATTTGAAATAAAATCCGTATGTGTAACTTGGTTGAGGAAAGAAGCCCTGATGCAGGCCTCTCCAGTGAGGCCATGGGGCACTAAGTGTACCCCTAGCTGGTCTTCAGGTCTGCACCCACCTGCTACCAAGGCCATCGAGCTTCCCATTCACAGGCAGACCCAAGTGAGTTGTGAGCGATTGTGCTTGCAATCTCATTGGTTAAGCACAGGGTTATCTCACCACGTATCCACCTAAGCCAGTTCTCATGTCTTCTCATGACCACCTTACGCCTGCCTCAATACATGGTTTTCCTGTATAAAAGTCCTGAAAGAAACAGCTTCCCGGGACAACTGGTCGGGCCTCCTCCTGTCCCCCAGTCAGACAGGAGCTTTCTTTTCCCCAATAAATATATTCCACTCGACCTGCTTTTGTTCCTAAAATTCATTCCTCAGTTTTAGAGAACAGGAAATCATCCCAGGCACCTTTTAGGTTGGGAGATCATTTTGTTGCCTGTGTCATTTGCAGGTTCCCTGTACCATTTTTTTTTTTAATTCTCTGCTAGGCAGGACATGTATAAAAGCCATGTCCCCTCTTACTGTTCTGGACAGGTCTCCTTCGGGAAGTTAAACCTGAGACACAGTGAAGAGAACCAACTTCTGGGTGACACCAGAAGAAGCTGTATCCCAAAGGAGCACCCATATGGGACCAAAACACATTTAGTGTGAGGGAGGATTTCAAATCTTTTCTCCTAGGTCTAGATATCATTTAGATGTGGAAGAGATAAGATGTAGACTTTAAAATTGTTACTGTGAAGCATTAGGGAATCTTGTTGAGGTTGTTAACTATCCCTTGTAGAACTTTGGCAGTGGTTACTCCACTAGCTGGTAAATGTTCCTAGAGCAGCTGCCACTCTTTGAAGCACATGATGGGCTTCCCCAGCTGTTCCTTGGTGAATCCCCACTGAAGCCAATGACTGATGGAACGTTGACCAGAAAAACTGCTGGAGATTGAGCTCTTGTTGTGCTGGCCAATAGAAACTAAGAAGACCTGAGGGGTCATGGCCATACCCAAAGGTTCTTTGGTGGAATCTGAATCCAGACCATTAAAAGAGCTCCAATTATCTATTGTACCTTTTTCTCTCTTTCTGCTACTAAACTAGGAATTCTACATGAGTTTTTTGGTAGAACAGATTAATGCTTCACTCCTTCAAAAATTAGGCTGAAGCAGCCTGTAATCATATACGTCCTACAGTGGGTATCACAGATGATTTACATTTCTGCTTTACATGTTAACTAAGAGTAAGAAAGATTTTTGTCTGCCTTAAAGTTAAGGTTTGGGTTTTTTTGCCAATATGTAAAATGTGATTGCTAGATGATGAATATAAATTTAACCTGTGAGCTCCAAAGATTTAATATAGCCTAGTCCTTCTAGGAAAGGTTGCCCTGTAACTAGATGGAAGAACACAAGTGTCTTGGAGATTTCTTTGCCCTAGAAATCAAAGCAAATTTCTTCCAGTCAGTTATATCTTTTGTCTATCTCCAAAGTTGATCTGTTTTGCAGCCCAGTAGAGAATATGCTCTACTTCCAACTGAGCTTTTTATGAATTAGGTATGCTTCCTTGTGTAGACATTACTGTCACCAGACTGATTGGAACATATTAACAAATATTCCATTACTGTACAAATATTCAATAGGAATAAGTGCATGTTTTGCCGAGTTCGTGAGATTCTCAGGAATCAATGGCAGAGATGAAAAATAGTTTACCACATGTTCCTGCTCTACATACTAATTCTGGGTCCCTGTCATCTGAAGGAATATTTGCTTGTCCATGTTTACTGTGCCAGTCCTCAGAGCAACTAAGGTGTCACATCAAACTAGGTGCCATCCATGGATGAATGAAGAAAATATGGTAGATATGCACAATGCAATCCTGTTCAGCCATAAGAGAAGAATGAGACTCTTCAGTCATAAGAGCCAAATTAACCATGGTATGCACTGCAGGAAATTGTTATATTGAGTGAAATATGCTCACTGCTGGGCTACAAAATGTACATTTTCTCTCCCACAAGTAGAAATTGAAAGAAAAAAACCCCTGCATCAATTTTACCTGAGTGATGGTGCTTGCGATCTCACTGGTGGTCCACAGTGTTGTCCCACTTCATGCCCACCTAAGCTAGTTCCCATGTCTTCTCCACCACCTTAGACCTGCCTCATCACATGTTTTTCCTGTACAAAAGTCCCTGGAAGAGACAGCTTCCCGGAGACAACACGCTCGGGCCCCCCTCCTGTCCCTCTTTCAGACAGGAGCTTTCTTTCACCCAACAAATATATTATGCTCATGAGCTCCATTTGCTCCTAAAGTTCATCCTTCAGTTTTAGAGAACATGAACTCAACACAGGTACCTTTTAAGTTGGGAGATCATTTTGCTCCCTGTCATTTGGAGGTTCCCTGTGAGTAGAAGAGAATCCAACTAACCAAGGAAAGTATGACAAGAAAACTCTATGCATATAATACAATTACAATTAAAATTACATTGCAGAGCTATAGTAGTCAAAAAAGTATGGTAGTGGACTAAAACTGGATACACTGATAAATGGCAGATTATAGGACCCAAAAATTCACAGATATGTAGTGAACTGAAAGCCAAGAATGGGGATTGAAGGGATAGCTCTGCAGTCTAAGCACTTACTTGGCAAGTTCAAAGACCCGGGTTCCATCTCCTCCAAAGTGAGTGCCAAGAATGAGAACAAGTATTCTGTTGAAAATTGCTGGTAAACCGGATATCTGCATGCAATGTTATAACCTGTGCAGTGGAATCCAATTTTGTAACTCTGTTTGTTTCCACTGTAGCTTTATTAACAAGGACTACTTGGTATAAGCTGACAACTTAAACTCCATCTTGTAACAAGCTTTGTAACTTCCATTTTGTAAAACCTTGATTTGTTTTATAAACTCCCCACCCATGCCTTCACTGAAGAATGTGACTGCTTGAACAAAGAAGAAAGTGGTTCTCAGCATTCAGAGAGAAGACAGGAAATGTTCCCCAAGATTCTGCAACATGAGTTAAACTGTCCTTCCTACGGAAACAAACAAATCACTTGAAAATGGGTGAAACTGTCATCAGATGCCCTTCTGACTACGGGAACAAAAACAACACCTAAGTCAAATAAGGATGTATTCCTGTAGGGCTTGCAAAATGTGACCTTGTCTATGGGAACAAAGAGTTAACCCTTGGTCATGACTAACTCAATATAAGCTTTGTAAAATCCCCCCTCCTACCCCTACTCTTGTGGTTTTTCCCTTTAAAAAGTGTGCCTCACCTGGGCTAAGAACACACATACTTGGAGTCAAGTTCAGTATGTGACACCGCTGAACTCAACTAAGTAAAGCACTTTTAAGTTGAGTTCAGTTTTTGATTTTTGGGTTACAACATTTAAAAGACTAAGATTCCACACTTATATTACATCGATGATAAAATCAACACTCAGGGGTTTAAATACCAAAGGGTACAGCTAAAACAGTAAAATTTCTAGATAAAAGCATGGGAAAAGTTGCTTGAATTTGGTTTTACAATATTTTTATTTCACTTCAACAAGGTAGGGAACATTAGCAAAAATTAGTAAGGGGAATCACATCAAACTAAGTGTTTCAGCACAGCAAAGAACACATCCAATCAAACAGTGGAAGCACAAAGAATGTGAGTAAATACTTGTGAATATGTTAAAAATCAATGACATATGTGGTTCAGATGGTACACTGTATGAAATGTAAATATATCTCAATAAAGCTGTTAAGAAAATAAATCTTTCAAATGTCTCCCCTTCTGTTAAAGTTTGACCATAAGTAGCATCTCCTAAAGCTCCATGTGCTAAAAGCTTGCTTCCCAGGTGCAAAACTAGCAGAGTGTGGAACCCTTCAGAGGTGGGGTTCTTAGAGGGTCGGTGCCCACATAGGACACTGTGGTACCTCCCCAACCAGTCTGTCCCTCTCCTTGATAGCCTCTGAGGTGAGCTTTGCACTGCCACACTCCTGCCATGCTATTCTGTGCTTAGCAGAGACCCAAAGCTAAGGAAACACTTGGTCTTGGCTGAAGCTTCAAAAACTGGGAGCCAAAGGGCCGGCCAAATAGCTCAATGGATTAAAGCTTAGGCAGGTACGGGGGTACACTGAGAAGGCCATTGAGCCTGGGGGTGGTGTCCCATGTCTATAAATCCAGCATGTGGGAGTCAGTAAACAGGAGAATCACTATAAAAACCAATCTAGTAGTTGTTGTTACTCAAAAATCAGATGACAATGAGACAAGTCCAAAAGTTAAAGAAGCGCTTTATTTTAGCTGGTACCCAGCGGCAGACACCCCCGCAAGATGCTGAGGTGCGCGCAGGGAGGATGAGGGGAGTGGGTATTTCAGTGAATAAACCACAAAAGCTGATGCCAAGGGTTCATCTAGGGGCTACAGTTGAAAAATTACCTGTTTCTAATGAACAATAAGTGCAGTGGTGGGTACCGTTTGTAGCTGGAAACGAGGGCGAGATCAGGGCAATGGGCCAGAACTAGATTCAGGTGTGCACAAAGGACAGAGTGAGAAAGGCCTAACTGCAGGTTCTTAAGTAGACAATGGGGCACAGTGGAAGGTTACAGCATTTAGATTGGCGCATACAGAACAAGATGGCAATGTTTTGGTCAGGTTATAACAGTTAAGAAAGTTACAGTGGAAGCATACAGAGTTACAAAATTGGAATCAATTGTACATGTTATAACAGTAGTGAGACCCTGCACACCCTGTAGACCCTTCCTGATAAATTTAAAAAAAACAAACAAACAAACAAACGTGGAGCCAAAATGAACTTTTTCTGTCTGCAACTTGATTGTCTCAAATATTTGGTTACCCTGACAGAAGGTTGCCTGGCACATGTACCTTGAGGTGAATGGCACCTCAGTTATTCTTCAGTCAATGCTAACTCATCTGGGTACTTCTGATTTAGCACTTTGTCCTCCAAGGACCACGGCTCTTCTTGCTTCAACTTCACTGTTGCCTCAGGTTTGGAAATGCAGTGCCCTAGAAACAGACTGAGGAAAATTGAGCACTTCACACAAGACGGAAAGTGCTTTTCCAAAGATAGAAAAACATATGGCAGCAAGAGCAACAAACACAGGAGAGCATTTGTCATTCAACATCATTGATCATTTCAGAGATGCAAACTAAAACAATGCTTACATTCCATTTCACTCTAGAAAAATGACTGCCATTAAGAAGTCAGCCAATAACAAATACTGTTGCAGTTTTGGGAGTAAAGGAATCCTAGTCTTTGTGGAAGTGCAGACTGGTGCCACCACCATGGGAATAACTGTGGAGACTCCTCAAGAAAAAAGGAGTCGTGGTTCCATTTGATCTAGCTATCTGCCTTGTGAGTATCTCCACGAAAAATTAAAAAGATGCTATAGAGATATATGGGTACTGATGTATATAGCAGTACAATTTGTTACAGCTAAATCTTAGAAACAACCCAGGAGTGTGCAGAGAGCTTCCTCCTACACTGGCCGGCGGGACCAGTCCCAGCCCAGGTGCAGAGTGGGCCAGACCCTCTCCCAGCCCCTTGGGCCACCGCCCACCACTCCGCAGTGCCTCCCCCACCCCGCCCGCGGAGTAGGAATGTTTGCCCCAAACTGGAGGACCCAGACCCAGTCCTAACAAAGGTCCCGTGAGTGTGTGTGGAGAGCTTCCTCTTCCTCCTACTTAACCTTGCTCCCTCCAGGCACAGCTCAGGCCTGGCATACAAGCCTGAGGTGTAATCCTGCAGCTGCAATCCTTGCAGAGGAGAGTGTAGAGGATAGATCCAACCAGCTAGTCCAGCATCAGAACATCTCGCCACAGGGGCACAACAGGTTCACCCTTAAGGGCAGCAGTGGGAAGGATTGAGCACAGCAGCCAGCCCCAAGCCAGACGCAGCTGGATAAGTCCAAACTTTGTAGAGCTGCACCTGAACTTCAGTAC
>NW_004525531.1:0-1908 GCF_000260255.1 Octodon degus
TTTTTTTTTCAGATTGGGTTTCCTCCCTATGTTTCTTTAGTTGATTCTTTACTTCAGATGCTATGAGTTCTAAGAATTCTTTTTTTATTTCAGAAAAGAATTCCGCTCTGTGTTCCTCTGTAACTTTCTGCTGTTGCTTATTTACTATCGATGCTATTAATTCATACATCTGTGCTGAGCTAGTGTCCTCCGCACTTGTTCTGTGTGGGCATTGGGTTTCCTCCATATGTTTCTGCATTTGATTATTTAGTGCAGATGTTATTAATTCAGGGATTTCTTTTTTATTTCCAATTTGAGTTTCTCTATATCTTTCTGCAGCTATTTATTTCAGAAGCCTTTGATTCTTTGCTTTCAGCTGTGTGATTTCCATTTTGTTCTGTGTTAGTGTCCTCTGCACTTGTTATGGGTGGGCTTGGGTTCTGAGATTGCATTTTGTTCCTTCTCATCATTTTATGTAGCACTGTCTTCTGACCTTTGTTGTAGATCTTTGTTGCAGTTGTAACCTTAGCACCTACTGAAGTTCAGGTGCAGATGTACAAAGTTTGGATTTATCCAACTGTGCCTGGCTTGAGTCTGGCTGCTGTGCTCAGCTCTTTCCTATTGCTGCCCTTGGGGGTGAACCTGTTGTACCCCTCTGGCAAGATATGCTGCTCCTGGACTAGCTGGGTGTTTCTGTCTCCTACACTCTCTGCAGGGATTGCAGCTGCAGGGTTTCATCTAGGCCTGTATGCCAGGCCTGAGCTGAGTCTGGAGGGGACAAGATGGAGTAGGGGGCAGAGGCAGCTCTCCCACACACTCACTTGTCCTGGGCTAGGACTGGATCTGGAGGTTCCCGGAATGCGGCAGAAATTCCTACTTGGCGGGCGGGGTGGGGGGGTACTATGGATTCATGGGGAGTATCCCAAGGGGGTGGGAGAGGGTCTTACCCACGCTGCACCTGGGCTGGGACCAGTAGGTCCCACAGGCGCAGGGTAGCCAGAAGCTCTTCCACACACTCACCGGGCCTGGGCTAGGACTGGGTCTGGGGCTTCCCAGGATGGGGCAGAAATTCCTACTAAGCGGCAGGGTCAGGGGCAGTGCTGCAGAGTGGTGGGGGGCATCCCAAGGGGTGGAAGAGGGTCTCACCCACGCTGCGCCTGGGCTGGGACCAGTAGGTACCGCTAAAGGCCGGGTAGCCAGAAGCTCTCCCACACACTCACTGGGCCTGGGTTAGGACTGGGTCTCTGATCCTTAAATTTTAGATAATAATATCTACCTGCTAAATTTGATTTAAGAATCTACTATGATAAAGCATATGAAATGCTGAGTAGTAAAACAAAGTTCAATAAATTATTATTATTATTATTATTATTATTATTACTATTATTGGTACTGGGAATCAAACTCAGCACCTTGTACTTTCCAGGCAGCACTAGTGCTGCTGAGTTATATCCCCTACCCCTATTAATTATTCTTATCATTATTGTTATTCATAGTACAGTCATCTCTTGGTATTTGTGGGAGATAGTTCTCAGAAATCCTTTATGCGGACACCAAACTCTGAGGCTGCTCAAGTCCTTTGTATAAAATGCCATAGTATTTGCATACACTTACGCATCTCTTCCAGTATACTTTAAATCATCTCTGGATTACATAGATTGTATAATGCTATGTTAAATTGGTAAATTTTTGTCTTAGTTAATATTTCACTGCTGGGACAAAATATCTAACACCCACCTATTCAGAGAAAAAGTTTATTTTGGCTCACAAACTTTGTTCACACTTCAGTCCATAGTTGGGGTCTACCACGACAGGGCAGCATGGCAGGTGGGCCTGGTGGTGTCTGAAGTGCTGATGGCATGGCAAGCAGGAGGCAGCTGGTGATCAAGGGGGGAGGAGGGCTGTGTACGCTGGCAGGCTGCAGCAGTG
>NW_004525531.1:2983-4464 GCF_000260255.1 Octodon degus
CAGCCAAGGCAGCTCTTCCTCTGCGGTAGCCTTGCCAGAGGGGTTAGCTCCAGAGCCTCACCCACAACATTTCTGTTTCTTTTGTTCCCCTTGATCCTTAAAAAAGTAAAATTGGTAGCTTTCTTTAATGAGATCTGAATCCTATGGTTAAAAATAGTAACTGCAGGTACCAGTCTAATACTAAAAACATTTAATTTCCTTTTGGCTACAGGAAATAACAGTGCAGCTGCGTTTAACACGACACTCTGGAAGAGCTCAAGGACTTATAAGCAGAACATGTTTTCAGAGAGCTCATATGCAGTGGAACAAGTATATTTCACTGATTGCACTTGTAAATCTTGAAAAGTAGTGGATTTCTGAAGAAAGGTCTCCCTGAGAGAGCTCAGAAGATCAGGAAATGTGCCTGGCCGCCACCCTTGTACTCAAGCTCAAAGGGAATCCCTGAGAGACGAGAAGGGCTCTGGAGGCCCACTTCCCCTCTACAGTGAGGGTTTGCTCTTTGATTAAAGATGCCTGCCAGGGACACGGAACAAGGAAATCACTCCTTGGATATCGGCCATTTGTTATCTCTTCAGTCACCCTTTTTGCTGGGCTGAAGCGTGGCAGCTATCATTGTAGCCCATGCTGTAGGGAACGTGAACATTGTGTTCCATAAGATATACAGGGCAAAATGTTAATGATCAAAATGATTTCCCACTTATCCATTCTCTGAGCCAATATCTAGCAACTGTTGTAGGGCAGATGTTCGGGTCTAGAACTGAATGTGCTCTTGTGTCTGTCCCGAAGGCACTTGAGTTGGCTAGGTAAGGTGGTGTAAAAGTTATCGCGAAGGCCACAAACACAGTACAAAAGTATTAGTTAGTTTGAATGTTCACAGAAAAGAGGAAACATTTAACCCTGCTTAAGTTTACAAGAAAAATCTCCAAATGGGTGACAGGGTGACACTAGAAATAGCGGTGAACATTTAGGAGTCATTTGCTTTTATGTTTTAAATAACCCTATTGAAACAGATAATACCCTTTATTATGTTGTGAAATCATATGGTTAAAGATGCTACAGGCTTTCTATTGAAAACCAGTGGTCCTCTGCCTTGGATGTGTGGTGCATGCAGAAGCACACCGCTCAGATCCAGCAATGCATTTCTTTCTGACCACTTTTCTACACCAGCTCCTATTAAATTCTAGAGTCTTATGGTATCGAGTGCTGTCACCCAGTCTCTTATATTCACTAAGATATTTATATTTGGAATATGCAAATAAAGATACAGAATGTGATGGTGAAATATCATGTGTAGAAGTAATTTTTATGTGCCATATCTTGTATGGGATTTCTGGATTTCAAATTGGCTAATCTGACTTTTTTGTATGTCCATTTGCATTAAAATCAAACATGTCTAATCACATTTCTCCTCAAGCATTTCATAGTAGCAGAACGTGTAGATTTATTATT
Organism: Octodon degus; assembly: GCF_000260255.1. Lineage (NCBI taxonomy): Eukaryota > Metazoa > Chordata > Mammalia > Rodentia > Octodontidae > Octodon > Octodon degus. The sequence goes on from NW_004525531.1 coordinate 4,433, forward strand.
CTAAGTTTAAGAACCTATGTAAATAAATAGAC
>NW_004525531.1:8839-10073 GCF_000260255.1 Octodon degus
CCTTCTCTCCTTCCTTCCTTTCTTCTGAATTCTCATCTAAAGATCTCACTCACATTAAGGGAAAAGAGTTTTGGGCAAGTAGACACTGGTCTAACTATTCCATTCAGTAACACATTGGTTTTCTAAGGACAGGTACAAACTTTTGGCCTCTATCAGTGACAAAAACCAACCTAAGATTTCTAAGATCACAAAATAGCTCTTAAAAATTCCCGTGAATGCTTACCCTTTGTTTTGAACTTTCTGCCTACACTGATTATGGTTTATCATTTTAATTACTTTAATATTAGCCTGTTTATATAGTCATCATTCTGCTGTCCACTTGCTTTTTGGTAGTTTGTTCTAGATTAACATACAAAAGCTTACGCAGAATATAGTATGTATTTAGTAAAAATGTATTGCAGTGGAAAGCATGTTTCTATCAAGCCTCCCTCAGAATGTTCTTCCTCACTTCAGTCACACTTATCCCAGCATTCTTGCCACTTCCTGAAGCAGGCCTAGAAGTTCTTTTGCAGGAATCTCTTCATGGGTGTGTTCATAAGTGCTGTGAATGCAGCTGCTATATGCATCCAACGAAAAGGCAGAGACAGAGTCCTACGGCATGTTCTCAGCCACTTTGCTCTCTGGATCTGGCACTATCTGACTTTTGGCTCTTCCCCAAAGTAAAAATGACAATGAAAAGTACAGGTCTTAAATTGGTTCAGTTGCTAGTGTTACAGCAGTCTAGTGAGGAAAGCACCCATGAGAAAACACTGAAGGTGTAGAAGCAAGCTTTTGTGAGCTCCAGACCAACATCCTGGACCCTCCAGTCAGGACTTCACAAAAACGTCGGCCCCCATTTGGACTTTACATCCAAGTTATATGCTTTTCTGGTTTCCATAGTAACCACATTACCTCATTATCTCATTTTCAGGAATTTTACAAGAATGTCACAGAATAGCCATGAGGTTTACATTTCCCAGACACTGTTGACCATCTGCCTGTCATGGGCCAGTGTGGTTTAATGTTTCCCCCCTTTCCCAACTTGTTTTAACTGTTTGGTCCTGTTTTATGATGCTGTTTTTCTCTAAGTGGGTTTATGGCCAGCTACATGTGAAGAATTGAAGGAGTGATGCTATCTATAGGTTAAGTGAACTCAAGTGACCCTCCCTTAAAATGGAGTCTCTTCTGCCCCCTCAGTAGGACAAGCATGTTGACAAGAAGGGCAAAAATTTTAAGTCAGATTAATGGTAGCATG
>NW_004525532.1:0-1313 GCF_000260255.1 Octodon degus
TTCCTTGAAGCTTGAAAAGTGGTGGAAATGTAGGACTTAAAAGTGCTTCATGTATTATCTGGAAATTTTAACTTTTCAAATATCAAATATCGACTTTATAATTTTATATTTTGATCTTGTTGTCTTTTCTATGCCCTTCAATGGACACAAGAAAAAATATTATAAATAAATGGTTATTAATTGGAATTTGCCAAACAGAAATATTCCAATGGAGTTTAATTCCTTTTCATTGCACGTTAATCAACACTATTCTTAGTAATTTTCCTTTACAACGTGTAGAGACAACAACTTTAAGGGATCAAAATTATATTTCAGTGTCTTTAAAGTACTATTTTCATATGAGGAGAATAATTCTTTGCCACACATGACATTAAAGATGTTAAATTGGAAGCTTTTATACTTGCTGCACTACACCAGAAGACACATGCACAGTAGTCTACATCTTAAAATGACTTAGAAATGTTGCAACATCTTGTACTCCACTGTCTTTGATCATCACTAAACCACCATGTTCGTTCTCATTATGGAAATATGAACATGTTTACCCAGAAGAAAATCATCAGTATTTGAGAAGTACAATTAAGAAGTGGCAACATGCATCAATAAGCCAAACATAAGGTGACAGACAATAACTGATGCTTTCTAGTTTGGATCACAAAAATGTCATCAACCTAGTACCTAGCAATTTCCAAGAACACAAATGGCTTGTATTGTTTTTCAGCACATTTTAGGTATAAACTGATTAAGAATAGGGACTAGCAACTAAGTGATAGCACATAAAGGAAAAACCTTCAATACATGACAGGGCTGCAGCGTACTTCACATCAGTCTCATGCGAGAACACTCCCACGTATGGGGCTGATGGGTAGCTCTGTGAGGGAGACTGCCTAGGACATGGCTTAAGATCATGGATTTTACCATATGCACCCTGCAACAAACTCTTTCCTTGGTAATTTAAAGATGGTGTGACAAAATCCTAAGTTGGTACAGAACAGTATGTACAGAGGGATAACAGTTGTATGAGTACTCATTTTAAAAGTAGCAACACACCTTTTTCCTTGATGTGAGCAGAGTTACAAACCCTGTAGAGCAGGACTACTCAGCTAAACAGACATTCACTTACTTCACAGGCCAATGTCTCTGAGCTCCATGAGGTTTTCTGAGTAAGAGTTTAAATCTAAACTCATTTAGAACTTTTATTTTTTTAAAAAAAAATAGATCTTTTATCTTTTTATGATCTAATTTAAAAAATTCAAATTTTAAATGAGTGTAAATTTGAAGTCTTATTTCCAGAAACTGATGAAACTCACAGA
>NW_004525532.1:2477-3400 GCF_000260255.1 Octodon degus
AACAGGAATCCACAATGTAAAACATGAAGAAAATGAGCTCCATTCTATCTGTGAAAGATTTCCACAAACGGGTTTTTAATTTCGGAACTTACTATGCAACTACAGCCCTGCAGAGCATTATATTTGAGTATATTCACGTAGCGCAGGTCAAAAACATTTGGTGTACACTCAGCAAAAATTTTATTATCTTCTGCATGAAAGCTGTTGCCTCCTTTGAAAAACCTGACTTCTGCCCATTTACTGTATTTTTTTTAATCAGAATCCAGGATTGAACTCGGGGCCTTGCCAGGCAAGTTCTTATTCTACCGAGCCATCTCTCAGGCTTCCACTTACCTTTTGTAAAACACAAGCCCAACACAAATCCTAAATATGGGCCTCGCATGTGAGGCACAAAAATATCTGGAAATTGTGAGTTTCAGTTGAGACAGCTGAATCCTGAAAAGAACTTGGAAACTGAGTCAAACATAATCACAAATAGTTTAGGGAGTTGTATTTGTATGCACGGTAAGAAAAAAGAAATCCTCTAGGAGCTACAAGAGGTGAGTCATGATGTTGGAGACTTAAAGAGATCATTGCAGAAAAGAAAATGTTCAAAAGGAAATGACTATCATCAGATAAAAACATTTTAATATCTTACATTTCGTCATTAGGAGCAGAGTGTGTCTATGAAGTTCAGATTCACAGTGCTCCTCCGGTCTCAGCCTCCCCAGTGCTGGGGTTACAGGAGTGCATCACCACGCATCGATTCAGTGGCCTGTATGGATCATGCAGGGTTTGGAGGTGACACAGCGTGTGGTACCATGGATAGAAGCCAGCCCCTTGTGCTTTCCAGGCTAGTGATTAGACTGCCAAGTTATGTCCTGAGGCCTCATCAAATTAAAATTTATTAAAGTATGCTCAAGGGGTGTCAAAGATAATGTGTC
>NW_004525532.1:5798-6545 GCF_000260255.1 Octodon degus
TGAGTGACTCCAACTTGTAAGGCAGCATACCCAGCTGGTTTATCCTGTAGAACAGTTTTATACCAACCATGGTCAAAAGTAATACTGAAGTCATAGTGAGTACATTTTGTGTTCTTAGCTGATTGTTAATATTTTTGTGGCACTTTTTATTGGAGCAAAGTCTCATTCCAGATGCTGCTGTGCAGAAAAGCATGATAATTTCAGGATTTCAGAGCTGTAGTGAATTCCCTAAAATCAATGCCTGTCTTACAAGCCACATTTAAAATAGGATGATCCTTTTGCACGTTTTCAGTAGGAATCCTAGGAACTCACCTAAATTTTTTCCCCAAATCTTATATATTTTAGAAGCGCACATCTCAGATTTCTGAGAGCAGACTGTATATGCTATTTGAATTTTTTTCAGGATATTATACATAAAGTTTTACTTTTCAGGCAACAGTTACTGTCTGGAAATTGTGAGATATGCAGTTCATTTCAGGCAATGTTCTTTGAATCTACTCTTCCTAAAACCTCTCCCTCAGTGATCCGAAATATGAGCCACTGTCTTAGGACACAGTTCTTTTCTGTATTGAAATTGCTCAATGGCATAGAAACACTGACTATAATCCCTCAACTTTGGATCACATATTTTATAGACTCTTTTTCTGGGTTGACATTCATTTGCAACAATTAACCTGCTGTGTGAGTGGAACAGAGTTGTTCTCACAATGCCAACTCTTCCATCAGTTTCATTTCCTCATCCCATTT
>NW_004525532.1:11463-11955 GCF_000260255.1 Octodon degus
CAACAATTTAATCCATAGGGGCCCACGTTCTCTTGGATCCTTAAAAGAAAATTTTCAGCAGTCCTAATTACAATAATGCAAAATGATGTACTTGTGTAGGTTACCAAAGGCACAGTACAATCTTTGATGCTTTCAGTCAAGACCTAATCCTAATGAGGTATTCTACAAATTAATTGGAAGAGTAAGACAGGTTCTGAAGTACTCACCTATTCTGTATGTGAAAATATAATGCGAAAATGACACTGTGAAAGAAAAAAATACAACTCTTATTACTGAGTCTACCTTTTGGTGAAATGGAAGACATATTTTAAAGGGAGGATATCCCATAACCTAGAAATCCACCAGTGTCAGAAGAGTACCTTATGGTCACTTTCCAATCTATAAAATTTCATTAGCTGTCACCATACATAGAGGCCAGATCTAGGCAATGTGATGTTACAACACATATTTATTATTTTTAATTAATTAATTTATTTATTTTGTGTGTGTGTG
>NW_004525532.1:13020-14883 GCF_000260255.1 Octodon degus
CAAATTACAAAGCAAGCCACTTAAAACTTACAGGGCTTCAGAATGCAAGCTCTGTACAGTAGAAGGAAATGAAGTGAAAAAGTAGCTAAGAAAGATGATTCCTGAAAAGTCTGACCTGAATTCTACATTGAAGTATCACAAGGCTTTTAATGGCAAAGAAACAGACAGTCCTAATCAAAGTAAAACATTTTTACGTATGGAGTTAGGGCCTTGCTTGAATACGCACGTTTAGCAATGGCTTGATAGATGGTTACATGAGATTATAGGCATATAGTGAGCTTTTTGATGAAACACAAGGTTGTTTCAACTACTTTCATGACAAGAAAATTACACTTGTGCTTTGCTCAGGTCACAGACTTCATGATTCCTGGATTTTGGCAACAAACTGAATTGAAACACTACTCAATCCAATTTTCCTGTACATTTAGCCTTGAAGTTAACCACAGAATTTAATGACAGTCTCATCTAATTCAGTTTCTCTTATGGATGTTTTGTTTTAATTTTTTTTTTAAGTTTCACCGAATTAATGCTGTGGGTATAAAGTTCCTGAGCCAAGGAAGCAGTTTAGAAATGAATAACTAAAAAGAAAAAGCTGGCACAGTAGAATCCAATGTAATTTCTGTGATGTTTACATTTTTCAATGAAAATAAAAATGAGGGAAACAACATTCTCACTAAATGCAAACCGCATTGTGAAAGCCAAAACTCACAATCCACAGGGACATTTATGATGTTCCCTGCACAACCCTGATTCAAGGGGGAAGTCCTAAACCTGGTATTGGTCATTGGCATTTGAAAAACCTTGACATATTCCTGTCAGGATTTTTATTGTGAATCTCTTTACCGTTACCCATCAGGTTGGGGAAAGGGAAGTAGGGAAATAATAAAATAGGAGGCTCTTTAGGATTTTGGGCGAATCCTATCTAGAAGTTAAGAATTTAATTGAAAACTTCCACTGGAAAGAGTCTAATGGACAAGAGTAGAGAAGACAGAAAGGCATGAAACAGCATTTGCACTTGAATCAAAACCAGAGAAAGAGCTGACAAGCAGAGCATAAAGGAAGTCAAGAGCATAAACTTTTAGCACTTGCAGAATTCAGGGAAAGAGAGCCAGGGATAACTAACTCTATGGAGAGATTGTACAGACTATGCATTCACACCGATGCTCTAACATGCATAAATTCATATATGTGTGTATTCTCTCTAGGGTCACTATATCATCTCTCTAGTGGCACTGTACTGGTATGGTAGACACTCATGTGACACTTTCCTATCTGAACACTGAGTATGAATGAGGCATCTCATAAGCAACCCACTGCCTACATTGGAGAAAAGGCCCTTTCAGGGTTAAGTAGACGAAACAGAGTTGCCCAAAACTTCTCAAACAAATGGCATAGTGAAGGCCTATTGTGCAATGCAAAGACAGCTGTCGGAGCCAGTGCAGGTATGGCAAGTTCCCGAGGGGGCAAGGGATCCTTAAAACCCAACAAAATCAGACAGGAACAAAGGCCCTGGAGTGTTGTCTAAAGAGCCCAGCCTGATTATTGTCAGGGTTGCTAGCTATCTTCTTCTTTTGCATTTTGAATAAATTATCTTGCTAAGTAAATTGTGTATCCTTAATTTGATATGCTACTGAGTTTATGATTCCTGAGTGCTTCTTACCTTAGCATAGTATTGCTCACCCAGAATGTGTCATGCTATTGTTCATTTGTGATGGAAAAAATTCGTATATTAATGTGCTGTCATACCAATAGAGCATAAGCTTCTCCTTTATCCCCAAGTCATTTCCCCAAGTAGGAAATATTTTAATCCTATAACTCATACAATGCTGTTTTATTATTGCAATATACAAAGAAATGACATTT